>NW_011494957.1:708071-718628 GCF_000754665.1 Bison bison bison | reverse complement strand
GGCTGCTTCTCCGCTGGGAGTTACCATTGGACATGTAATCTGTGGGTTTTAATTATGTATTTATTTTTCCTCCCGATTATGTTGCCCTCTGAGGTTCCAAGGCTTGCCACAGATACTCTGGTGAGAGTGTTTCCTGGTGTTTGGAAACTTCTCTCTCTTTTAAGACTCTCTTCCCAGGACAAATCTCGTCCCTGCCTCTTTTGTCTCTCTTTGTATCTTTTATATTTTTTCCTCCCTCCTTTTGAAGACAATGGGCTGCTTTTCTGGGCACCTGATGTCCTCTGCCAGCATTCAGAAGTTGTTTTGTGGAATTTACTCAGCATTCAAATATTCTTTTGATGAATTTGTGGGAGAGACAGTGGTCTCCCCGTCGTGTTCCTCTGCCATTTTAGGACTGCCCCCCCAACTCTCATATCCCTATATCATACTGGAAAAAAAAATAGCTTTGACTATTTGGACCTTTGTCTGCAAAGTGATATCTCTGCTTTTTAATATGCTGTCTAGGCTGGTCATAGCTTTTCTTCCAAGAAGCAAGTGTCTTTTAATTTCATGACTGCAGTCACCATCCATAGTGATTTTGGAGATCAAGAATATAAACACTGTCACTGCTTCCAGTTTTTACCTGTCTATTTGCCATGAAGTGATGGGTCCGGATGCCGTGATCTTAGTTTTTGAATGTTGAGTTTTAAAACACCTTTTTCACTCTCCTCTTTCAGACTTCATCAGGTGGCTCTTCACTTCTTCGCTTTCTGCCATAAGGGTGGTGTCATCTGCATATCTGAGGTTATTGATATTTCTCCTGGCAGTTTTGAATCCAACTTGTACTTCATCCAGTCCTGCATTTCTCATGATGTACTCTGCATATGAGTTAAATAAGCAGGGTGACAATATACAGCCTTGACAGTCTCTTTTCCTAATATTGAACCAGTCCATTGTTCCATGTCCAGTTCTAACTGTTGCTTCTTGACCTGCATACAGGTTTCTCAAGAGGCAGGTCAGGTGGTCTGGTATTCCCATCTCTTGAAGAATATTCCACAGTTTGTTGTGATCCACACAGTCAGAGGCTTTAGTGTAGTCAATGAAGCAGAGTTAGGTGTTTTTCTGGAATTCTTTTGCTTTTTCTGTGATCTTGTGAATGTTGGCAATTTGATCTCTGGTTCCTCTGCCTTTTCTAAATCCAGGTGTACGTGAAGTTCTTGGTTCACGTACCTTTGAAGCCTAGCTTGAAGGTTTTTGAGTATTACCTTGCTAACATGTGAAATGAGCACAATTGTGTAATAGTTTGGCATTCTTTGGCATTGCTTTGAGCATTTCTTTGGGATTGGAGTGACAACTAACCGTTTCCAGTTCTGTGGCCACTGCTGAGTTTTCCAAATTTGCTGGCATATTGAGTGCAGCACCTCAACAGCATAGTTTTTTTTAGGATTAAAAATAGCATGACCTCCACTATTTTTGTTCATTGTGATGCTTCGCAAGGCCCACTTGACTTCACGTTCCAGGATGTCAGGCTCTAGGTGAGTGACCACACCGTTGTGGTTATCTGGGTCATTAAGAGCTTTTTTGTACAGTTCTTTTTTGTATTCTTGCCACCTCTTCCTTTTTTTATTTTATTTTTTAAAATTAATTTATTTATTTTAATTGGAGGCTAATTACTTTACAATATTGTAGTGGTTTTTGCCGTACTTTGACATGAATCAGCAATGGTTGTATATGTGTCCCCCCATCCTGAAACCCCCCCTGCCTGCCTCCCCATCCCACCCCTCAGGGTTGTCCTAGTGTACCAGCTTTAAGTACTCTGTTCAATGCATTGAACTTGGACTGGTCATCTATTTCACGTATGGTAGTATACATGTTTCAATGCTATTCTCTCAAATCATCCCACCCTCAGCTTCTCCCACAGAGTCCAAAAGTCTGTTCTTTATATCTGTGTCTCATTTGCTGTCTTGCATATAGGGTCATTGTTACGATCTTTCTAAATTCCATATATATGTATTAATATATTGATTGGTGTTTTTCTTTCTGACTTACTTCACTCTGTATAATAGGCTCTGGTTTCATCCACCTTATTAAAACTGATTCAAATGCTTTCTTTTCAATAGCTGAGTAATATTCCATTGTGTATATGTACCACAGCTTTCTTATCCATTCATGTGCCAGTGGACATCTAGGCTGCTTCCATGTCCTGATTATTGTAAACAGTGCTGTGATGAACATTGGGGTACACGTGTCTCTTTCAGTTCTGGTTTCCTCGGTGTGTATGCCCAGCAGTGGGATTGCTGGGTCATATGGCAGTTCTATTTCCAGTTTTTTAAGGAATCTCCACACTGTTCTCCATAGTGGTTGTACTAGTCTACATTCCCACCAACAGTGTAAGAGGGTTCCCTTTTCTTCACACCCTCTCCAGCATTTATTGTTTATTGCTTGTAGACTTTTTGATAGCAGCCATGCTGACCAGCATGAGATGTTACCTCATTGTGGTTTTGATTTGCATTTCTTTGATAACGAGTGATGTTGAGCATCTTTTCATGTGTTTGTTAGCCATCTATATGTCTTCTTTGGAGAAATGTCTGTTTAGTTTTTTGGCTCATTTTTTAATTAGGTTATTTATTTTTCTGGTATTGAGCTGCATGAGCTGCTTGTATATTTTTGAGATTAATTCTCTGTCAGTTGCTTCGTTTGCTATTATTTTCTCCCATTCTAAAGCTGTCTTTTCACTGTGCATATAGTTTCCTTTGTTGTGCAAAAGCTTTAAAGTTTAATTAGGTCCCATTTGTTTGTTTTTGCTTTCATTTCCATTACTCTGGGAGGTGGGTCATAGAGGATCCTGCTGTGATTTATGTCAGAGAGTGTTTTGCCTATGTTTTCTTCTAGGAGTTCAATAGTTTCTGGTCTTACATTTAGATCTTCAATCCATTGAGTTTATTTTTGTGTATGGTGTTAGAAAGTGTTCTAGTTTCATGCTTTTACAGGTAGTTGACCAGTTTTCCCAGCACCATTTGTTAAAGAGATTGTCTTTTCTCCATTGTATATTCTTGCCTCCTTTGTCAAAGATTAGGTGTCCATAGGTGCATGGATTTATCTCTGGGCTTTCTGTTTTGTTCCATTGATCTATATTTCTCTCTGTGCCAGTACCATGCTGTCTTGATGACTGTGGCTTTGTAGTAGAGCTTGAAGTCAGGCAGGTTGATTCCTCCAGTTCCATTCTTCTTTCTCATGTTTGCTTTGGCTATTTTTTTTTTTTTTTGTATTTCCATACAAAATTTTTTGTACAGTTTTTTGTATTTCCATACAAATTGTGAAATTATTTGTTCTAGCTCTGTGAAAAATGCCGTTGGTAGCTTGGTAGGGATTGCATTGACTCTATATTTTCACTGTATTGATTCTTCTGATTCATGAACATGGTATATTTCTCCATCTGTTTGTGCCATCATTGATTTCTTTCACCAGTGTGTAATAGCTTTCTATATATAGGTCTTTGTTTCTTTAGGTAGATTTATTCCTAAGTGTTTTATTCTTTTCATTGCAGTAGTAAATGGAATTGTTTCCTTAATTTCTCTTTCTGTTTTCTCATTGTTAGTGTATAGGAATGCAAGGGATTTCTGTGTTTTAATTTTATATCCTTCTTGCCACCTCTTCTTAATTTCTTCAGCTTCTATTAGGTCCTTGCCATTTCTGTCTTTCATTGTGCCCATCTTAGCATGAAATGTCCTCTTGGTATCTGTAATTTCTGCCTGGCAGTAGGTACACCTCTTCTGCCAGGCCGTTGATATGAGAGGTTGAGCTAATGCAGTCAGTAGTTAAGCTATCTTTGGGTTGTGTTGTTGCTGTAGTTACCATAGACTTCCATCTCCTTCTGGGTGGTGTGCTGTTTCTGTGGTCTTCGTGGGGGATCTGCATGGCCAGGGGATACCCGTGCTGATCCTCTTTGTCATCAGTCATGAAGTTTCAGCAGTCCCTGCATTGTCTCTGCCACAGAAGCTGTCTCTCTGCCTTTACCCCTTCCAGCAGGCGGCAGCTGGAAGGCTCCTCAGCTCGAGACCTGAGGTGGTGGCCGGCTCCTGGTTCTCCTGCCCCAGCATTTGTGTGGGGAAGGCCCGGCGCACCAGAGCTTCTGGTGGGGTGTTCAGCTTTCCTTCCTATCCATGGTAGGCACCTTCTGGAGCTGCAGTGTTTCAGCCACTGGCCATATGTGGCTCTTTAAAATTTAACTATAAGTAATTGAAATGAAATAAAATTTAAGATTTCACATTTGCATTTACAGTAGCCACTTTACTGGTCCTTAGTGGAACACGTGTCCTGTGGCTGCTTTGCAGGCAGCGTAGATACAGGACGATCCTGTCATCACAGAAAGGTCTGCTCTGCAGCCCAGGTCTGGAGCTGGGTGGCTGAACTCAGCCTTGTCTCAGTGGAGGACCCCTGCTCCTGTTCTGGCAGCGCTGTGGATCAGTGCCAGGACCCTCTCCTCTTCGTGCCAGCACTGGGTATGCGCAGTGGGCCAGGTTCTGTCCCTCCCCAGGGGCAGAGGCCTGTGCTTGGACTGGAGCATTTCCTGTCTCACCCGTAGCAGCAGGTGACTTTTGTCTCCTGAAAGGAGGTGAGAACTAGGGCTTAGCAAGTGCCTTGCTCCTCACTCAGAGGCAGAAGGCATTTGTTTCCCATGTCAGAAGGGTCTGTGGCCTTGTGATTTGTACTTATTCCCCAGGAGTGGCTGATGATTGCCTCGTCCCCCTACAGGAGCCAGCACGCAGATGGGTTCCTTCCAGCACTCTTGCTTCGCCTTCCAACCCTTGTCAGGCCCAGCACACCTGGGTCACTGAAGGGGCCTCTCCAGACCTCCCTCTCATGGCTCTCAGCAGCACTGGTGGAGCCCATCAGAAAGAGGTCATGAATGGTTTGGACCTGCAGTGTATCTGGGTCCCCAGGAACCTGCAGTGTCTCTGTGGCCCACCATGGACCTTTGCAATTTAGTTAAAATTTGTCTTGTTTCACCTGCCCACTTTTACAGCAGCTGCTCTCCTCTCTGCTCTAACAAAGGTGCAGCAGTTTTTGTCTCCTCTGTGATGTTCACATCCCCTGCTTGTGTGCCAACCTCAGCTCAGCAAGGTGTCTCATGGCATGAGGTTTAAATAGTGATGCTGATGGCCCAGGTTTTTCTCTCACTCTTGGCCGTGGGTGAGATGCCTCATGACTTCCCACATCTTGAGAACAGGAGTTTGTTTTCAGCTCTCTAGGTTTGTTGGGACAGCTTCTTCCCCTTCATGGCGCTAGATTAATTCTCTGCCTGGCGTCTGATAAAAGCAGGAATTCCTAGCCTGCGTGCTGGGCACCTTCATTTAGTCATGGAAGCACCACTGTATGCAGGACCTGTGTGCTGTAGTTAGAGTTAGGTTTCTGAGGGAGGCTCCTGTCTGCTAGGTGCCAAGAGAGCAGTCTGCCTGGGGGCACAGGGCGGCCTCTGGGAGCTGCGGTGAAGGCCTGGCCTGGGGAGCTTCTTTCTCTCTGTAGCTTCCTCACCCAGTTTCTCTCCTCTGTTGGCTTGTTTCTTTGTGGGGGTGATGAAGGGAATGCTTCTGGGAAGCAGTAGGTCTCTTTTAGGTGGGAGTGGGCAGCAGGTCTTAGTCTGGACAGTGTGGCTTCAACCAAGACTTGAAACACGGCCTCAGTGATAGCACCAATTTTTGCAGGCCTCTTAAGCCTGGCAATGCACCAGGCATCGTGCCCGTACCCTTCCACCCATCTTGTTGTCTTTTGTCTAAAAAGTCTCCTTGACCATCCTAAACTATGTCTGAGGTATAAATGTCATTTCTTAACTCTTTTTGGGTAATGTCTCAAATCCATTTTAGTGCATGATACTTAGGTAAAGATCATCTGAAAATTATGGGCCTTTGGTTTATATTGTTTAAAACACATTGAAATAAAATACAGTCAGTGAGTTAGTGTGCATGTTCATAAATATCCATTTTGTAAACATTAAGTTCAAAAGGATTTTTTTTTTTTGGTAACCGTTTACTACAGAAACTTCATGTCTTGTTTAATCACTTTTGATTGTTAGCATGGAAAACATCTGGACCAATTAGAAAGTTAGTTCAGATACCCTGTCTTTTGAACACCGGTTAGAACACCCAATTAGCTCACACAGGTTTCAGGGTTCTAAGGTCATATCTGTGTCTCCAGCCTTGTTTGTAGGAACAGCCAGATTAGCTTTTAAAAATATTTAAAAATGGGATTTATTGCCCATGGTTAAAGATAATGACTAGTCTTTTATATCACTTTGCATTTTGTCAATTTTCTTCCGTGAAACTCCTATCCCTGATCCTTGGGCAGTTCAGGTTTCTGGTGGGTTCTCAAATGTGTGCACGCTGCACTTTGTTCAGACTCCATGCATGAGACCCTGGGCCTCCAGGCTCAGAGTGGAGTGGGTGACTCACAGTTCCTTGGCGTCAGGCACTGCTGGATTTAGCTGGGGGCTCCGTGGTGGTACAGCAGTGTAGGAACTGGAAAACTGTGCAGACCAATCTTGCCCAGAGCATCCTGCAATCATATAGGAGCTGTGTAAGCTTGTCATCGAAGGAAAAATTAAAGAGTTACTATAGGTGAAGATGCTAGAAGGAGAAGAGAAGTAGTTGGCAAGGGGAGGAAGAGGGTAGAAGTTCCCTAGCTACAGAGTGTGGAATAGGATTTCTGTAGCCTTGATTAAGAACGGAAAGAGGTCTTCTAAGGATGAGAGTCAGCTTGGAATCCTCATGAACACATTAGGCAGCAGGCCTCCAAAACGTAGGTGTAGAAGCAGATCTGTTGAATCAGGTAGGGGTGGGCAAGTTGATTCCAGAAATGCTGGGGTGGGGGCGGGCATTTGAGCGGAGCTCTGAGGCCTGTGGGGAGGGGGTGCTGGCAGATGTAGGTCCTGGGGCAGTGAGCGTGGTCCTCGCGGGGCCAGGGAAGACGGCCTGTTCCTGAGGCCAGGTCCACGGGTGCATGTTGAGTCTGACTGCAGTTGAGACAGGCCAGCACTGAGGAGTTGGCCTGAGTCTTAGAAACATGTTTTCTTTTGTGTGGTGCATTTATGTTGAGTAGGGGGTATGACATAATCAGCTCCCTTTGGAAAGGTTGCTCTCAGTCATCCTCGAAAGTGGATTGAAGGAGGCAGGACCAGAGCCAGGGAGGCCCCGAGGCAGGCATGCTGGAAGCAGCTGAGCAAGACAGAGCATCCACACCAGGCGGCCGTGGGGTTCGAAAGTAGGAGACATGAACGAGAGACACCTTTGAAACAGTCTTCACCGGGTTTGGGCATGTAATGTAGGTGGTGAGAAGTAGGGAGGATGCTGAATCTGCAGTGCCTGGAAGGGACACTTTGAGGGTGGGAGGTCCCACAGAAACAGAAGGAATGTAGTCCACTTAGAGATAGGGTGTTGAGGGGAAGGAGGGGTTCTAGGTTCATACTTGTATAGGCTAGTATGTGAGGAACATGCCCAGTATTTCTGTTCTTATATTTAGACGAGAGGAAGAGATTTTTTTTTAATTTAATAATAAGTTGATTATGATTTTAGAGAAAACTTTGAATTTTTTGATTTTTGTTTTTCTAAACATTGTGGTGTAGGGGCAAGAGGATATGGCTCATTGCCATCATTTGGAACCATCTTTAATTTGGTTTTGGAATTAATAAACCTTTTGTTTCTAGAACCCACATATTTCTTGGGGTATTTTGTATGGCTTGCAAATGAATTGTTCAAGATAAATGGCTTTCAGAGTCCATTGTATTTTATTTAGCTCAGAAAACACACCTACATGAAATTGAACATTCTTATTCTATCACAGTAAGCTCTCTTTTCTCTGTAAAAGGAAAAATCAGACAATGTAAAAAAATAACTTTCTTTTCAGGGGCTGACAGCATCATTTGCTCCCTTTTTCCATTTCTTTTTGTGAAATTCTTTCTGATGGTCATCAGCCCACTCAGCAGAGTGCCCCCCACCCTTCTCATTCTCTGTGTAACTATGCTCTTGAGCTAGTCAGCTCTCTTAAAATCACCAGCAAAGAAAGTTTATAGTACTTGGTTAGGAATACTTTTTTGGCATACCAAATGATGGTCCTCAAGTTAGGCCTTTGGTCCAGGCATTCTCTGCATTTCCCTAGGCTTTGAGAGCAAGATGTAAAAATCCTAAATTGGGTTTCATACTCTTGACAAACTTATTGGATGGATAAATTATTCTAATAGAAGAAAAAGGCAAAAGCCTTTTTTATGGAGTGAAATTCTGTTTCCCTGTATTTAGGGTTATAAGAGTAGGGTTCCTTCAGTGTGAGGGAGTGAGCTGACCTGGCATCATGTGTGATTTTTCTGCAGTGCCTTGTTTTTTTTCCTTTACTAGCACTTACAGTTTCACTGAGTATTGTTGTACCGAACTTGATTTTCAGGAGAAAAGCCAGTGCTGTCCATCTAAAACATAGCATTCCTTAGTTGACAGTAATGGTGTTGACAAGGTAGTCTGCAAGGTGCTTGCCCTTGGTCCCTCCCTGTGTGCGCGTGCTGCTCTTTACATCAACAGTAGAGCCTCACTTCCCTTTCATTGCATCTGAGTTGGCCACAGTGACTTGCTTGACCAATGAAATGCAGCAGAGGTGATCCTCTGACTCCTGTAAGAAACCTTGCAGTTTGGGCCTGCCGCCCTTGGAACCACCCCCCGCTGAGAGGCCCCGCGGTCATTCATAGAGGGCACAGAGGGCACCACGCAGCAGCCCGCAGGGACTGCCGGCCGCGTGGGGGATGCCTGGTGACTTCCGCTTCAGCCGCTGACCACAGCTGCAAGGGAGACGTGGAAATCTTCGTCTCTCCTTGCCTCTGTAGCAGACAGTCCGCAAACACAGTCAGTCCCCCCCACAGGGCATATAACCTCCCAGTCAGTCCATAAAACCATGAGAAATAACTTCCTTTAGGTCACTTAAGTTTTGAGGTGGCTTATTATGCAGCTACCTCATAATGGTGACCCAGGCTACGTATCACATAATGTTGAATAAGTAAAATTTTAATTGTGAAATATACTTCTGTATGTTAGTCCTGAACACTTCTGGACAAAGTGTTAAAATGAGCACCCTCAGAGGTTAGTTGTTGAATCACAATATCATTGCTTAGCAATGAGAGCTGTATTTTGTAATTGGAAAAATATAATTCTTAAAATTCAGTTTAAAAAATGATACAGTTGCTCAGAAAGGCATACACTGTTCTGAAAAAAAAAAAATTTGAGAGACCTTGAAAAATGTAAAGTTCTCATGATACTTTCATTGTATTTAATTCATATGTCGAAAGTCTGGTGGCAGATTTACTTATGTAATTCTGAAATTTGTATAAATGAGCTAAGTTAAGAGCTTTCATTTAAATAATCGGCCTTATAATTGGTGTGGCAGTAAGCTGGCTAAAGTGACTAGACTCATAACCATCCTAACATTTTCCCTTCTATACTTTTTAGGAAGATAAATGATAACCAAAGAGTCTAAAACTATTGGTATTACAATCAGGAATGATACCTGTTTGGGGGCCTTTGGTGTGTAATTCTTGCCTTTGGAGCTGGTGGTCTGGCAAACTTGTTTAGGGGTGGTCTCTGCTCAAAGATAATGAATGTGAGTAGACAATTGGGTCTTTCCCTATTTAGGACTTTCTGTCTGATTTGAACACTTTCTTATTGCAGCTGCTTAAAATGCACAGACCTCTATTTTTGAATTTAATGAACTTACTGTTAGGATTTATTTTTATGTTTCTCTTTTCTAGACCTTAACTTTTCTGTAGATAGGAATTTTCACCTCTTTTCCTCAGCATGTGTGTGTGCCCAGAACTTAGTGGTTTATGGAATTTTTTGAATGAATGAAGTTAAATTATATCAATAGTAAACTATATTAAATTTATCAAATTAACTCAGCAAATATATCAGTAAACAATATATATGAATTCATTCTTTCATTTATTCAACAATTATTAAATGATTGAGAATATAGCAATTAGCAAGTTAGACACTGTCCTATCCTCAGAAGAACTTGGAGTATGTTTATTGTAATAAGTATAAGTTCAGTTCAATTCAGTCGCTCAGTTGTGTCTGACTCTTTGTGACCCCATGAACTGCAGCACGCCAGTCCTCCCTGTCCATCACCAACTGCCAGAGTCTACCCAAACCCATGTCCATTGAGTTGGTGATGCCATCCAACCATCTCATCCTCTGTGGTTCCCCCCTTCTCCTCCTGCCCTCCATCTTCCCCAGCAACAGGGTCTTTTCAAATGAGTCAGCTCTTAGCATCAGGTGGCCAAAGTATTGGAGTTTCAGGTTCAACATCAGTCCTTCCAATGAATATTCAGAACTGATTTCCTTTAGGATGGACTGGTTGGATCTCCTTGCAGTCCAAGGGACTCTGAAGAGTCTTTTCCAACACCACAGTTCAAAAGCATCAACTCTTTGGCAGTCAGCTTTCTTTGTTGTCCAACTCTCACATCCATACATGACCCCTGGAAAAACCATAGCCTTGACTAGATGGACCTTTGTTGACAAAGTAATGTCTCTGCTTTTTAATACACTGCTT
>NW_011494957.1:698524-707971 GCF_000754665.1 Bison bison bison | reverse complement strand
TAGTCATAACTTTCCTTCTAAGGAGTAAGCATCTTTTAATTTCATGGCAGCAATCACCATCTGCAGTGATTTTGGAGCCCTCCAAAATAAAGTCAGCCACTGTTTCCCCATCTATTTGCCATGAAGTGATGGGACCAGATGCCATGATCTTCATTTTCTGAATGTTGAGCTTTAAGCCAAGTTTTTCACTCTCCAGTTTCACTTTCATCAAGAGGCTCTTTAGTTCTTCTTTATTTTCTGCCATAAGAGTGGGGTCATCTGCATATCAGAGGTTATTGGTATTTCTCCTGGCAGTCTTGATTCCAGCTTATGCTTCCTCCAGCCTGGCATTTCTCATGCATATAAGTTAAATAAGCAGGGTGACAATATACAGCCTTGACGTACTCCTTTTTGTATTTGGAACCGGTCTGTTGTTCCAGGTCCAGTTCTAACTGTTGCTTCCTGACCTGCATACAGGTTTCTCAAGAGGCAGGTCAGGTGGTCTGGTATTCCCATCTCCTTCAGAACTTTCCACAGTTTATTGTGATCCACACAGTCAAAGGCTTTGGCATAGTCAATAACGTATAATTCTTACTTAATCCGCAATGCCTTCTCACACTCATAAGGTCTGAAAAGACAGGACTGGGTCCCTTTATCAGGTATTTGTCATGTGTCCATCATGTGCCAGAAACTGCTGTGTCACAGGCTCTCTCTGTGTCCAGCAGGACAGGTGAACACTAAAAACATCATTTTAAGTAATAAATAAAATGTGCAAAGTGATAGAGCAGTAAAATACTGGATCCCAGCATGTGAGCAAATGCTATGCCTGATCCTCAGGTCCTGGCAAGCTCAGTGTGGCACTGCCATGTCTCAAGGTGGTCCTCCAGCTGTGTTGGTGGTCTTCTGTTGCGTGTGCATCTCTGAGTTTGCTCGTGTTACAGTGAATGAAAGCCACTTTCCCTGTCTAGGCAAGAATGGGCCCGTCCTCCTCTTGCTCTGTGCTTGATGGACTGCATTAGTGTACACCGGGCCCACCTTTCCCCACCTGTGTTCTTGGACTGTTCTTGTCATCTGGCTTTAGAGACATTGTTCTGAGAGCTCTGTTCACCACGGAGGGAAGCTGGAGGTCTGTGGTCCTATGGTGGAGCCACTCGCACCCTTCTTATCTGCTCTGACACACCTGGCAGAGGAAGCTCAGGTGGACTGTCCATCTCCAGCCACAGTGTAGTCGGTGGACAGTGCTTCAAGCTCCAGCCTGAACCCCTTCTGCGTGTTTGCTCACTGAAGAAAGCGTCTAGGATGGACATGAGTGATCACATTATTAGGGGATAACATTAAAACCCATCTCATTGGTAGAAAAGGAAGTAGATCTTTTGCAGACTGCTGTAGTACTACTTAACTGTTCATGAGAAATCACTTTACCACTATTTATAATATATCACTGTGCCTAGGCTTTGACATTGTGCCAGTTGATCTAAAGATTGTCCCTCTTAGATCACGGGATACAGGATAATTAATTTATTCTGTAAGACTTTATTAACCCCACTGTGTGTCAGGACTACACAGATCCCAGGGTTATATAGTTGACTATGTAGTACAAGGTGGGCTTCTCTGGTGGCTCAGTGGTAAAGAGTCCGCCTGCCAGTGCAGGCAATGCAGATTCGATCCCTGGGTTGGGAAGCACTCCTGGAGGAGAAAATGGCAACCCACTCCAGTACTCTTGCCTGGGAAATCCCACGGACAGAGGAGCCTGGTGGGCTACAGTCCATGGGGTCGCAAAAGAGTTGGACATGCCTTAGCGACTAAACAACAACATAGAACAAGGTGTCTGGGAGTTTCAGATCTTTCCATGTGATGTATGGTGGTGTAGAGAAGGTCTAATGAAAAAAGGGACCTCCGGCGTGAGTAGAGGACAGATGATGTGGGCTCTCTGCATGCTGGATGGAAGTGTTCAGACTTTACCCTCAGGGCTATTGAGAAGCCCTGGAAGGTTAGTGGCCTCAGAGGTTTGGCATTTTCAGGTTCTGCTGAGTGCTTTGTTTCTAGCTCTTTACTGGCCAGTACCAGCACTGCTCTTGCAAGTAAGCTTGTTCTTGGGTCTTAGAGAGCTCTTGTCTGCAATAACCCTCAGCAGGCAGTGATCCCTGCCACTCTTCTCGGCCTACTGGTAACTTTTATCTCTTTTGCCCAGGTCGTTTCGGGCAGGGACAGGGGAGTGCTTCAGGAAAATGTCCAAGCAGAGTGTCCCCAGAGAAACAATAAAAGTCTTTCTGGTTGCCTTTTCCTAGTCTATGATTGCTCTTCCTGTCCTCCCACTGCTTTAGAGTAAGGAGTAAAATATCTGCCTAGAATCAAGCGGCTGTACCACCCATCCACCTCCCAAACCTGACAGGAGAGCTCTTCTCAGCATCTTTGGTGATGCACTCTTCCCTGCTATAGCAGGGTAAAGTAACACAAATGTGTATATCATATGAATGCCTTTTCCCCCATCCGTCACATAACCCCAAAGGACTTAACAGTCCCACGGCTGGGACCAACATGATGTTTTAACTGACATACTGCTGGAGCTTTGAGTTCATTGTCATTTGAGCTTATGAGTAACATAAAACTCAGGCAGAATTTCATTTTAAGGGATTATTTATGGATTATTTGGTTAACTGATGTATATTGCTGATATCCTGAATAATAGGAATAAAATCAGATCCCTGGTTTGTAAGTTGCAAATACTTATGACATGTGGCCTTTCTTGATTAGCTCACGTAATGTCTTAAAAATTGAAAACAAAAGAATTTATTGTAGTGCGCCCTGTGACAGTTTTAGCGCCTTCAGTTGCTGCACAGAGAACTCCTGATTGAAGAAGAAACTTGACGGATGCAGTAGATTTCTCACTGTGCCCTTAAGGTTTTGGAGAGCACACATTCAGTCTCAGCTGCCCAAGTGCACGTTGAGTCGATGTCTATGTTATGTGCTGTGTATTCAAGGGACAGTGAAGAAAAAGGGTTAGCCCTTAAGTGTCCTGGGGAGGAGATGAGCAGATAGATGACCACAGATAATAAGGCCTGTAAGAGAAATATTCCAAGGATGTTAATAAACCCACAGACAAGGAGTACCTACTTTACCATGGGAGAAGGGTATAGGCAAGAAAAGTTGTCAGGAGAAACACAGATGGGAAAGCTCATTCATGAGATTTCCATGGAATGGAAAAAAAAAAAAGGCAGAGCCACAGGAGATTCCCTATGAGGAAACTAAGAAGGAGCAGCCAAAGAGGCTGGAAGAGAACCAGCAGAAAAGAGGTGACGGCAAAGCTGCAGGAGCAGAAGAGATTGAGCATCTCAGGGAAGAATCACGTGTGCTGTCTTCCTCTGGAGTTCCATGGCCTGTAAGCATACTACAGGTTGGAACATCCCGTTCAATAAGGACAGTTCATGTATTGTTCATTTAACCTAGTATTTCCCAAGTTAATTGGAGCAGAGTCAGAGTGAGTGAGTGAGTGTGCGTGTTGAATATCTCACTGAACGTTGTGTTCTATGGAACACTGTTTAAGAAATCTTGGTCTAATTGATCCTATAACTGACTGCCACAATAATAGTTACAAAGGTCAACTTTGATATGTCTCACTTTCTAAAGAAAACAAAAAAGACAGCAAGCCCACAACAGCCCCCCATTGCCTGAGTGCCGTGTACCCTTCTGGCCATGCTGTCTGCCCCTTGCCCAGTCCCCTCTCTCTGAGTGGGTGGCCACTCTCTGCGCTCCGGACCAGTACTGATCCTGCAGCTTACCGTGTTTTCTGCACCTGCTTCAATATTTCTTGAGGGTGCCAATAAAATGATCCTTGTTCTCTGGCTTTTTCCTCCTCCTGTGGAGATCTTACTTGCTAAGTCACTTCAGTTGTGTCTTGACTCTTTGCAACCCTGTGGACTGCAGCCCACCAGGCTCCTCAAGGCTCCTCTGTCCATGGGATTCTCCAGGCAAGAATACTGGAGTGGGTTGCCTTGCCCTCTTCCAGGGGATCTTCCCAGCCCAGTGATTGAACCCCCATCTCTTAGATCTCCTGCATTGGCAGGTGGATTCTTTACCACTAGAGCCACCTCTTAGCTCTTCCTTTTAAAACTGGAGCCTATTATACAGAATGAAGTAAGCCAGAAAGAAAAATACCAATACAGTATACTAACGCATATATATGGAATTTAGAAAGATGGTAATGATAACCCTGTATACGAGACAGCAAAAGAGACACTGATGTATAGAACAGTCTTTTGGACTCTGTGGGAGAGGGAGAGGGTGAGATGATTTGGGAGAATGGCATTGAAATATGTATAATATCATATATGAAACGAGTCACCAGTCCAGATTCAATGCACGATACTGGATGCTTGGGGCTGGTGCACTGGGACGACCCAGAGGGATGGTATGGGGAGGGAGGTGGGAGGAGGGTTCAGGATGGGGAACACCTGTATGCCTGTGGCGGATTCATTTCGATATATGGCAGAACCAATACAATATTGTAAAGTTTAAAAATAAAATAAAAATTAAAAAATAAATAAAATACACTGGTAACTGAAAAAAAAAACAAATACTTTGTTGAACTGACATCTGTAAAATCAGAAATATATGAGTATTTTCAAGTC
Source organism: Bison bison bison (assembly GCF_000754665.1). Classification (NCBI taxonomy): domain Eukaryota; kingdom Metazoa; phylum Chordata; class Mammalia; order Artiodactyla; family Bovidae; genus Bison; species Bison bison. The sequence goes on along the minus strand of NW_011494957.1, from coordinate 703,364 downwards.
AGTAAATGTTTTTATGGATAAATCCTAAAATAAGATAAATGTCTATCAAAAAAAAAAAAAAAAACAACTTCTGATCAGGTATCAGGTTTTCCGCAGCCTTTCCTGCCACCTCTGCCATGGACATGTCTTACTTATACATTAATCATACTATATTAGCTCAGTTTTTTTTGACTTTTGTGACATAGTTTCTCTTTTTTCCTTAGCACTCCGTTCATTTATTTATTCAGTATTACAGCAGTGTAACTGTTTGTCTTTTAATTTTCTACTCAGCCTTATTGATGTTTATATATCTTTTAACTTGTTTTCATAAAAAGGGGAACTTTCTAAATAGTAGGAACTCATTCAATATTTGTTGAATTGATCACTAAGTTTCAGCTAATCATAAGTGTAAGTCATGGGGCTTTATGTCAGTGGCGTTTTGGTCTAGCTGTCTCTTCCTCTCTCCTGGCAGCCGTGGTAGAAGCCCAGTGTATTGGCTCAGGGTTCCTGGGTCCTCCTGAACTTGTATGGGAGGCTGGGCTCGGCCAGAGTGCTGTCATAGAGCATCGGCTCTTTGTAAAGAGACTGCAGGCATTTCAGAGATGTCTGCTGTACTCCTTCGTGAACTCCGTGTATCAAGAAGGGGTATATGGAGAGCAGTAAACTGCAGATTTAGCGAAACTTTAAAATATTTTATAAAACTTTATAAATATTTAGCATTTCAGCTGATTGCTGCTTTGCCACCACTGTATTATCTTTAGACTTTAATAACATGCTTCAAGAGTTAAAGGAAAGTACATGCTGTTGTAAATGTGTAAAGAGAATTTTTCTTTGTTTTTAGGATAGGCAGTATACAATTAACTTTTAAAAGAAATGAGGCCATTAGTCTTAGAAAAGCAATACTTTTCTATACTGTTTTCTCTCTGAAAGAGAGTTTTATATTCAGTATGCACTCTACTCAGGGAGTTTTAATTACTAAAATATCATATGAATCATGAAATAAAGGACCACCTATTTATGTGAATATCCCATTAATGGATTTCAAGAACAATGCTGTATTGAGACTCATACATAATTTCCTTTCTTTATAAAGTCACCTCATTTATATTTTCATGATTTGTGTGCTTTTTCAATTTTGAATTATATTATTCATGTGCATATTTTGATACTACATAGCAGAAAGCAGGTTAATACCCTTATTGAATTCTTACTATGGGGTATGCCTTATGATAAGCAAAATCCTGTAAAATAGGTGTAATATCTCATGTTAAAAATGAGAGAAGTGAGGCTTGGGAGATTAAGTAGCTTGTTAAGAATCATATGACTGGTAATGAACAGTGCAGATATTGGAAATCAGATCTCTTTATCGCTGGAGATCTTATTCTTTATTGCCGGGGACCAGCCCTGGCTGATCCAGGGTATTCGAAGGAGAGACGGCATAGGCGAGGATCAGGATACAGTAGCTTCAATTAGATATTAATTAAAGATATAAAGAGTAATAGAATAAGGATAGCTCAGTAGGAAAATTCAGTGGAGAAAAGAGGCTGAGTAGCTTGGTTTACGCGGGAGACCAATAAAACTTCAAGACAAGAAGTTTGCACCACTTACGTAGGCCGCAGGCGTCCTTCCGTTCTCCCAAAGGAAAGGAGACACTGAGGCCTCCCCGGTCGGATCTTAGAAGCCCAGGCATAATTAGTAAGCATGGTGGGTTCCGCGCTCCAGATGGAGACTCAGCCAGAGTGAGAGAGAGAGCGACATGGGGAGACCAGTATTTCGAGAAACTGATCCCAAATCTTTATTTTCCAGAGTCTGTTTTTATACACTGAGATGTTATACAAAAGTCACGTGGGGACAGCAGTCCTGACTTTTATTAAAGTCAGGTGCTTCACACAAATGTATACAGAGGTCTTAGGGGTGTTACATCATCTTCTGGCCAGGGGGGCCTGCTGACAATTTACGACCCTCTCCTTGTGACAGCGGTCAGTCAATCAGGACACTTATTTCTCCAGGGCTGATTATTCTCAAAACAGATGCCACCCAAATAAAGTTACATTCCTACAGGGTGAGGGTGTAGTGGGTTTTAGTTAAGGAAAGAATTTACTTAGCCTAAGGTCTAACGTGATTAATATCAAAGGTTAATACTTATTTCTTCTATATATTCATTAATGTGTGTAAGGGCAGGGGATGTGGAGACTTAGCAACAAACATTGGCTCAACAAATGAAAAACCCTTCACCAACACAATTTCTAATTAGCCCACTATACTTATACTTATAGTTTTCTAACTTCTCTAAAGAACCTGTTTTTAGAGGGTTTAAAGCATCTTGTGCCTCTCACGGTTGGGAGGCTGTGAGCAATCACATGTGGCCCAACGAGCCTGTCAGGCAGGCTAGAGAACCTTCAGAGGAGTTTGTAGGTTAAAACACTCTTATCACGCCCAAGAGTTTTTATTGACTGGGGCTCTAGGTTAACTCCTTCTCCGAAAGAGGTGGTGGGGGACAGCCCCCCGTAAAGTCAGAGGTGTAGGTGAGAGCACAAAGTAGTAAAGTAGGCAGGCTCTGGTTATGGGGGTAGACGCTCGAGGAGTTCCAGGGGGCTCCTGAGGCTCGATCCCGCCTTTGCGTATGTCGAGCCTCCTTCCTCATGACCTTTGTCACGGGCGGAGTACCTCACTCTGGCCCCCAACACTTTATTACTGCATATGTAGCTACCAAGGAAGGCTCAGACGGTAAAGAATCCACCTGCTATGCAGGAGACCTGGGTTCGATCCCTGGGTGGGGAAGATCCCCTGGAGAAGGGAATGGCAACCTGCTCCAGTATTCTTGCCTGGAGGATCCCATGGACAGAGGAGCCTGGTGGGCTACAGTCTATGGGGTTGCAAAGAGTTCGACACGATTGAGCGACACACACACACACACACAAACACAAACACACACACACACATCTATCGAGATGTTCTAAAGGATTACATTCCATATTTGATGAACCAGTCTTTGACAAAAACTCTAGGAATACTGGTGTTAATTTCTCATTTAGTTCAGAAACCACGGCTACTACTGACCAGCTACATCCTCTGGACTCTTCCCTTGACAGCCCCCACTGCAAGGCTCCTAGGATTCATGCCATAGGTCTTGCTGGAGAGTGCTCCTCGATGACTGTCACAAAGGTACCCCTCATAGAAAATTATTCAGCAGTACCAGTATGACCTCTACAGGCATCTTCCAATCATTTGCACTTGTAAAACCATTTTCAAGAAAATATTGCTAATATTTTGAAAACCACCAGAAAGATATTTCGTGTCCCTTGTAATTTATTTTAAAAAGTGAAATTTCAGTGCGGGGAGATACATTCTACATTTTATCTAAATCCCTCATGTTGCAGTTACTCTGTATCATTGGAAATTAAAACGATATTTTCAATGTAATGACCTCCCAGATCTTTGAAGATGGCTAGTTTAGGTATAAATATTTTTCCAGGAAGTCACATCTCGGCCAAGAGTGACTCACAAGGTACCACAGCAAGTTGATACCAAGATTGGTGGTCAGGACCTGTGAACCACGGCTTGAAGGACCTGTCAGGCCTGCCAGTCATGGTGCCTTCATCTCCAGGGGCTGGGAATATTTTTAAAATGCTTTGACTTCAATATTTCTGGGTATTACAGTGAAATTTATTCCTCTGATCCTGAAACAAACAGGGTTTTAGGATAGAAGTCTTTTGTTTGGATTCAGTTTAAATGATCACGTGGATGTTTCCTTTTTCTCCATAAAAGAAGCTATATTGTTTTATTTTTCACCATAAAAGAGGCAAGTAGTGGTTCTCAGAACATGGGTATCATTTATAATTTGACCCAAATCATAGTTACTTTAAAGTAAAAATCTGCTTCCCCTGAGAAACACTGAGGCTCTAGCTGTCTCTTTGTTTACTTTTCCAAGACTAAATCCTCATGCTCTGTATTAGTCATGGTTCGATAGAGAGAAAAATCACCTCCTCCTGGGGTCCTGGATGCAAAGCTTCTAAGGACACTTTAGCACTGTGCTTTTGGGGAATATTTAGCCATGCTACTTTAACATTCTTTATTAAAACATTTTAAACACTAAACATGTAAAATTCCATTTTTTATTGTCAGTTCTCATCTCATTTTTATTTCTGTTCTCAATTGTAAATGATTTTTTTTGGTCATAGATTTGGCTATTTTCCAGTCAAATACTGTTTCTTGTGTGTACCTTCAGTTTAGTTTATCTCCTCGTTATGTGAAATCTGTGTAATGTGGGTGCTACCCTTCCTTGTGACTTCATTTCTCCGAGAAAGGATTTAAGTATGCATGTTAAAAGGTTAATGCCATGCCTGTAACGTGACACTGGGCAGAGTATGTACATAGTGGTGGATGTTACTTGATGGGAAAGTTGAAGATGAGTTTATACCAAAAAAGTGACTCTACCATTTCAGCAGTGCTGTGTCCTGGAAAATGAAATCAGGCATTCACTTAAAGAACAAAGACTGTGATTCTTTTTCATTTTTATGAATATTTGGACATAATTAAATGTAACTAAGTCTTCTCTGAAATCATTATTGCATGGAAACAGAATATATATAATATTTAATACTATATATGACATAAATATATAATTACATAGTTAGATGTAATTTATATGTAATAACAAACTAGATGTCCATCAGCAGATGAATGGATAAGGAAATTGTGGTACAAATACACAATGGAATATTACTCAGCTATAAAAAGGAACACATTTGAGTCAGTCCTAATGAGGTGGATGAACCTAGAGTCTGTTATACAGAGTGAAGTAAATTAGAAAAAGACAAATGCTGTATATTAATGCATATATAAAAACATCTATTTCTGC
>NW_011494957.1:697821-697964 GCF_000754665.1 Bison bison bison | reverse complement strand
CCTGCCCATGCAGGAGTTGTAAGGGACTCGGGTTTGATCTGCCGGGGTCCTGCCCCAGCTGATCCAGGGTATTTGAAGCGGGGACGGCATCGGCGACCTATTTATTTAAATATTTTATCAAAGATATAAAGAGTAATAGGATG
>NW_011494957.1:694522-697721 GCF_000754665.1 Bison bison bison | reverse complement strand
AGAGGATGAGATGGCTGGGTGGCATCACTGACTCGATGGACATGAGTCTGAGTGAACTTCAGGAGTTGGTGATGGACAGGGAGGCCTGGCGTGCTGCGATTCATGGGGTCGCAAAGAGTCGTACACAACTGAGAGACTGGACTGAACTGAACTGATATATATATTTATATGGAACATACGTATGAAATTCCATATATGTATGTATAACGCATACATATATATGAAATTTAGAAGGACGGTAATGATGATCCTACATGCAGGACAGCAAAGAAGACACAGATGTAAAGAACAGACTTTTGGACTCAGTGGGAGAGGGCGGGGGTGGATGATGAGAGAGAATAGCACTGAAACATGTGCATACCATACATGAAACAGATGACCAACGCAAGTTCAGAGCATGATGCAGGGCACCCAAAGCTGGTACTGTGGGACAACCCAGAGGGGGAGGGTGGGGAGGGATGTGGGAGAGGGGTTCAGGATTGGGGGGACATATGTATACCTGTGACTGATTCGTGTTGATGTATGGCAAAACCGTCAAAATATTGTAAAGTAATTATCCTCCTATTAAAATAATTTTAAAAAGAATTATAACCTTGATCAAGTGAAATATATATATATATTTTAATTTTTATATAGAATGTGTAAATAAAATATATAAATATATAGTATTTTCAGTTTAGTGTCCTCTATAGTTATATGCTCAAGATAGAATAAAAATAATAGGAACCTGAATTGAGAGAATTTTCTCAAATAAACTTTTGTCACTAAGTGCTATTTGCATGTTAAAGTTTATAGTATAAGATTTTAAAGACGTCTCAGAGGGATTGTGTTTCTAAGGCTTTTTTTTTCTTTGAGAAAACTCTGACTTACAGTGATTGTGATGGTGCCGATTTTCTGTGGCCTTGATACTGGATTGTCACACCGGTGTAGGATAAATTGCTGGTTTGAGATTTGGTGTTCTGGAAATCATGAAGCGGGAGGAATGGGCAAGAGGCTTTGGTGACTGGTGATCAGATCTGTAGCCCTTCACTCCAGGGTCAGTAGTTGAGCTCGGGCAAGTTGTGAGTGATATAAACCATTCATCTGAGAAGACCCAAACTTATAATGATGGAAGGCCGATGATCTGAGGTTCCTCAGTGCTCCTTTTCAGAGTATAAATTACTTTCTGCCTCAGCAAAATCTGGAGACATTTGAGAACCTCCTTAAGCTTAGGACTACCCCTGAGGCTTCCTGAGTGCCTGGCTGCTGAGCTCGAAAGCCTGTGGCACTAGACTTGACCCAGTTCTCAGACACTCTGCTGTTCCTAACAGAGGCAGGCTGAACCAGCCCCCAAACTCAGCACATCAGTGGGGAAGTTCTAGAGGTTTTCCTGGGACTAGTCTCAATAAGCATTACAGTGAATTAATTGAATTTCCTTTAACTCAAGCTTTTGTCGTTACCATATATAGCATATACACATATTTACACATCATGTGTACATGCACACACACATGTACCTTTCTTATGCGTGTAGTTTACTGTTGCAACTGAAGCTCCTCCTTCTATTCAGTGAATCAACATATCTGGCTCACTGTGCCAGGGTAAGTTAAAATGAACATTTTGCTAGAATGGATATGCCTGACTGCTGTGGATCTATTATGTGTGTGTTATGTGTATGTTTATTTGGCTTTGTAGAGACAACAGAAGTGAAGGAACTAAAATGAACGTGTTGTTCGACATGTAAGCAGTATACCAAGTCATTGCCAAAAAATGACATTCCATCTACAGTACGGTCTTTTTACATCCTGAGCAGTTTGTCACCAAGGAATATATGACTGAATGCCTGAATTTTGAATTTGTTAAATATTAAATTCTGTTTCTGTTTGCCCACTGGTGGGACATGAGTGAGTTCTCCAACATCTGTCCTGTTAGGAGCCTTTGCCAGTGCCAAGGCTGTTGCAGGCTAGACGTCTGTTCCTTCTTATGCAATACTGGGCTTAGAGCCCCGGGATCTGCTCCCCTCCAGGCCCCCAGCCTCAGTTTTGTGTCTTGAGATGATCGATATCTGTTTTCATCCCTGTCTGAAAAGAAGTCCTTGGAGATTGGTGCTCTCCTTTTTTCATAGGAAAGAAGTGCCTGCACTCACTGAGCTCTCTCTGACCATTCGAGCCTCACTGTGGCTTAGTTCCTTTCTGTGCAAAATAAGAATTATGTTAACTGACTCTCCCGCCTAGTGTATTATTTATGTTGGTTTGACTTAGTACCTGGCTACTATAGAAAAACCATTGCCACTGCACTTATAGAGAAAAAATTTCTAAGAGATTGTACTGACAGTTCCTTTCTTAAATGTTAGTGTATTCTGAAGTGACTGAATCGCTAAACCAAAGAGTAAATGTAAAGAATTAAATCAATAAAACAAGATGCGTATGCAAAGAAATGGTTCAAAATTGAGATCTGTGATTCCATCAGGTTCCTTGTGTCTTAGAATTTAGTAAAAAGAAGGAAATAGCCTCAATTAAATCTTTTTTAACCTAATATATTCTGAGAGACTGAGTAGGACAGTTTCTGAGTTCTTTGACAGTTCATCTCTGTCAACATGCTCTTCCTTAACATAAAACAATGAAATAAAAGCCAAATTCTTCAGGGAAAAGCGTTTTGTTTGGCTTGAGCAAAAACTTGGCACTTTGCTCTGAGGCACTGCTTTTCTTTGTGCTTGTGACCCCAGGACCCTACTTAGGCCACTGGGATGGAAGCCACTCATCTCAGTGGGGATCATCAGTGCTTCTCCTGGTAGCTGGGCTCTTCCTACCAGGAGAGGGTAGACTATGGCTCTTTATGCATAGGATGAGAGCGCAGGAGAGAGGAGGGGGGGGTGCTTCCAAAGGGCTTCTGTTAGCAGTGTCTCCTGCTTAGTATGTTGCTCTTTCAAGTGACAGCTGAGTGCATTTTCAGGGGTGATGCATATAGTTCCCTAGATGGTATCTAAACGGGACATTATATTTGGCAGTTGTTCCTAAATTCATGTAGTGCTGTTTAATAGAAAAAGCAGCTTGGCATCATCTTGCTATTTGCTGCTGGAATGTGGGACTTAAGGGCTAAAATAAGGCTGCTGCTGCTACTGCTGCTGCTAAGTTGCTTCAGTCGTGTCCAACTCTGTGTGACCCCATAGATGGCAGCCCAACAGGCTCCCCTGTCCCTGGGATTCTCCAGGCAAGAACAC
>NW_011494957.1:674916-694422 GCF_000754665.1 Bison bison bison | reverse complement strand
CTCAGTCGTGTCCGACCCTCAGCGACCCCATGGACTGCAGCCTTCCAGGCTCTTCCGTCCATGGGATTTTCCAGGCAAGAGTACTGGAGTGGGGTGCCATTGCCTTCTTCAAAATAAGGCTATTCAGGAGTAAATGAGGACAGTTAATCATGGTTCTTGAGATAAGCTGTTGGGAAGTCCCTTCTCAAGAAACATGCATGTGTGCTGTCACTTCATGCGTGTCCAGTTCTTTGTGACCCCGTGGACTGTAGCCTGCCAGGCTCCTCTGTCCATGGGATTCTCTAGGCAAGAATACTGGAGTGGGTTGCCATTCCCTTCTCCAGGAGATCTTCCTTACTCAGGGATCGAACAAACATCTCTCATGTCTCCTGCGTTGGCAGCCTGGTTCTTTACTACCTGTGCCACCTGGGAAGTCCCTCAAGGAACACACTGAACCCAAAACACTCAGAAGCTATTAGGTAAAAAGTCACCACTATTACCAAAAAAAGTAGTAGGATATAATTTGTTTCTGGTTACTCTTGATGGTTACTCTTCCAACAACACAAGAGAAGACTCTACACATAGACATCACTAGATGGCCAACACCGAAATCAGATTGATTATATTCTTTCCAGCCAGAGGTGGAAAAGCTGTATACAGTGAGCAAAAACAAGACTGGGAGCTGACTGTGGCTCAGATCATGAACTCCTTATTGCCAAATTCAGACTTAAATTGAAGAAAGTGTGGAAAACCACTAGACCATTCAGGTATGACATAAATCAAATCCTTTATGAGTATACAGTGGAAGTGAGAAATAGATTTAAGGGACTAGATTTGATAGAGTGCCTACTATGGACGGAGATTTGTGACATTGTACAGAAGACAGGGATTAAGACCATCCGCAAGAAAATGAAATGCAAAAAAGGAAAATGGCTGTCTGAGGAGGCCTTACAAATAGCTGTGAAAAGAAGAGAAGAGAAAAGGAAAGATATACCCATTTGAATGCAGAGTTCTAAAGAATAGGAAGGAGAGATAAGAAAGCCTTCCTCAGTGATCAGTGCAAAGAAATATAGGAAAGCAAGAGAATGGGAAAGACTAGAGATCTCTTCAAGAAAATTAGAGATACCAAGGGAACATTTCATGCAAAGATGGGCTCAATAAAGGACAGAAATGGTAGGGACCTAACAGAAGCAGAAGATATTAAGAAGAGGTGGCAAGAATACACAAAAGAACTGTACAAAAAAGGTCTTCATGACCCAGATAATCACAATGGTGTGATCACTCACCTACAGCCAGGCATTCAGGAATGGGAAGTCAGGTGGGCCTTAGGAAGCATCACTACAAACAAAGCTAGTGGAGGTGATGGAATTCCAGTTGAGCTATTTCAAATCCTAAAAGAGGATGCTGTGGAAGTGCTGCACTCAATATGCCAGCAAATTGGGAAAACTCAGCAGTAGCCACAGGACTGGAAAAAGGTCAGTTTTCATTCCAATCCCAAAGAAAGACAAGGCCAAAGAATGCTCAAACTACCGCACAATTGCACTCATGTTACATACTAGTAAAGTAATGCTCAAAATTCCCCAAGCCAGGCTTCAGCAATACGTGAACCGTGAACTTCCACATGTTCAAGCTGATTTTAGAAAAAGCAAAGGAACCAGAAATCAAATTGCTAACATCCACTGGATCATCAAAAAAGCAAGAGAGTTCGAGAAAAACATCTATTTCTGCTTTATTGAGTATGCCAAAGCCTTTGACTGTGTGGATCACCATAAACTGTGGAAAATTCTGAAAGAGATGAGAATACCAGACTACCTGACCTGCCTCCTGAGAAATCTGTATGCAGGTCAGGAAGCAACAGCTAGAACTGGACATGGAACAACAGACTGGTTCCAAATACAAAAAGGAGTATGTCAAGGCTGTATATTGTCACCCTGCTTATTTAACTTATATGCAGAGTACATCTTGAGAAACGCTGGGCTGGAAGAAGCACAAGTTGGAATCAAGATTGCCGGGAGAAATATCAATAACCTCAGATATGCAGATGACACCACCCTTATGGCAGAAAGTGAAGAAGAACTAAAAAGCCTCTTGATGAAAGTGAAAGAGGAGAGTGAAAAAGTTGGCTTAAAACTCAACATTCAGAAAACTAAGATCATGGCATCCAGTCCCATTCACTTCATGACAAATAGATGGGGAAACAGTGGAAACAATTTCAGACTTTATTTTTTTGGGCTCCAGAATTACTGCAGATGGTGATTGCAGCCATGAAATTAAAAGACACTTATTCCTTGGAAGGAGATTATGACCAACCTAAACAGCATATTGAAAAGTAGAGACATTACTTTGCCAACAAAGGTCCGTCTAGTCAAGGCTATTGTTTTTCTTGTGGTCATGTATGGATGTGAGAGTTGAACTATAAAAGAAAGCTGAGTACCGAAGAATTGATGCTTTTGAACTATGGTGTTGGAGAAGACTCTTAAGAGTCCCTTGAAGTGCAAGGAGAACCAGCCAGTCCATCCTAAAAGAAATCAGTCCTGAATATTCATTGGAGGGACTGATGTTGAAGCTGAAACTCCAATCCTTTGGCCACCTGATGTAAAGAGCTTACTGATTTGAAAAGACCCTGATGCTGAGAAAGATTGAGGGCAGGAGGAGAAGGGGACAACAGAGGATGAGATGGTTGGATGGCATCACCGACTCGATGGACATGGGTTTGGGTGGACTTCGGGAGTTGGTGATGGACAGGGAGGCCTGGTGTGCTGCAGTTCATGGGGTCGCAAAGAGTCAGACAGGACAGAGCGAATGAAGTGAACTGAACCCTTGGTGATAGTCGGTTATTATTTTTAGGAGTAGGAATGGTATTTACAGAAGCTATTTAGTACACATCAGTCTGCTGGATCTGTGTACTAACAGCAGAGAAGACAAAAAGTTTTCAGAAAGAACTCACCCAGTTGTGAAAGATTGAGTTTCAATTTACTTACTGAACAAAACTGTATCTGATGAAAAGGGTAAAAATGCTAATTTTATGATTTCTTCCTTTTTTAACATTTTACACAGACCTACTTTTTGTCACTACACTATGACTTGAGTACATTCAAATATTGTGAGATGTCTGCCAGGACAACTGTGGAATCCTCACCTGTGAAAATAGACAGGCTGTTTTTTCAGCATTTGAAGTTTGAAAGTGGCAGGTTTATGCTACTAGCCCCTTCCCATCTGTGCAGTGTGTTGATTCAGAGAGGTAATTTATATTGATGATATGAATTCCTCTGACTTCTGCCCACTCCTTGATGGTTTTGTTTCCCCTGCTGACATGAACTTGGCTGGAATGACCGCTGTGTTGGTCATGGGTGAATTGGTTGCATGTGTGATAGCACCTTTCTGCTGTGTTCTGATTATTTTCAAAATTGTGTAATGGGATAAGTATGTTACTCCTTCACAATTAAATACCTCTTTTCTGAGGCTTTGCATTTACATAATCCTTTCTCCTGGAGACCTCTGAATAAGCTTTATGGTTTTATTCAAGATGGATTATACTTGCAGCCTTCACATCTGTCAGAAAGCATGCTTGTTATTTTTGGAAGTAGGCAAGTTGAATCAAGTAAATTCTCTGTGGACTGATTGTATCTTCCTCTTAAATGTCATCTGTGACTATATTGAATTCTCATTGTCATTATTCGCAGTACCCCTATGTTATGCCCCCTAAATGGCAGGGATATTTGGTGTGTGCTGAATGTGCTCTGTGCTCAGTCGTGTCCAACTCTGCCGCCCCCATGAACTGTAGCCCACCAAGTTCCTCTGTCCATGGGGATTCTCCAGGTAAGAACATGGAACAGGTTGCAATTCCCTCCTGCAGCCGGTCTTCCCCCCCCAGGGATCAAATCTACATCTCCTACATTGGCAGGCAGATTTTTTTACTGCTAAGCCATCTGGGAAGCCCTGTGCTAAATACCATATTTCAGCTTGTGTAGCCATGAAAGCTCAGGTTGATAGATAAGTACCCCCAAGTCCATCTCCTCCCTCTGCCCTGTCTTTGCTTTGGACTCTCTTGAGGATAAGGGCCACATTTTAAACTTCCTGTGTTTCCCACAGTTCCTAACACAGTGTCTTGCTCATTACACCTGGGGACTGTCACTGATAAGTTTATCCTCAGATACATCATCATCTAATCATGGCAATTGTCTTGATTGCTGTCAGCTCACTTATAAAGCTTGAAATATTTAAATTAATTGGTTTTTAACCTTAAAATACTAATTCAGATATAGGAAGGAACCTTTTTAGAGGAAGTGGTTGCTGTTTTTCTCCCTAAATTTGCCTTTAGAGATGGATTACTGTGGCTGAGGCTATACATTTCTTAGGATCATTCCATTGGTAAATGAAGCTCCCTGGAACATGCAGAAATAATATTAGGCTGTCTTAAAATTGTAAGACTTACTTTGATTTTCTGTAGCAGATTTTGGGGATACAACAAATAACAGTGTTGAAGATGGTATGTGACAAGAGGAAGGCAGGTGCGTCACAACCTGTCACGGAATTGTGACCTCACAACTGATGATTTGTTCTCCTGGTTGGGTTCCATTTAAGTTGTTATTTGAAATTCAGCATTTTTGCCTATATTTTAGATCATATTTATTTTCCTTCTGTTATCTTTCCTTTATGTTTTCATTGATTTGCATTTAATCTTGAAGTTTAAAGGTGATGAGCATAATTTTTTCCTTATTATAAAATTTTCGTTTTTATATGATTAGTTCTTTTGTATGATTTTTGAGGATAAAGAAACTAAACAGTTATTATGCAGAGAAATACTTTCCCTTTAGATAATTTAAATAATACTCTTTCACTTAACCAGTATTCCTTTTCTTCCAAAGATTACAAAGAAATTTCTTTACCGGGCACAGATCTCGTATTAGTCTCAGAATTTTTATCAGCAAATATGTTTTCAGCTCCTTTTGAATTCCATGTGTATGAGAAAAACACTGTTGTCCAAAAGAAGACTCCTTTCCGTTTTCAGAGCTGGGGTCTCAGACTGTGTTGTATGGTATGACTTTTGATAGCCAGCCACTGACTTAGGTTTCTTGTTCATTGTCGTATAGTGTTATGCTTCAGTGTGAGCGTGACGTGTTCTGTGCCACTGGAATAGGGATGTTGGAATATGATGTGATGATTGGGAAATGTATTAATTGAAGGCAGAATGATTTCATACCTACATAACCAAAAGCCTAAATTAAAAGGGCTTAAACTGCGATGTTTATTAAGTCCCATGACAAGACTTTCTGAGGCCAGGCCAACCTGAGATGGGTTCACGCAGGGGCTCAGCAGGGTCTTCCGTAGCCCAGGGCCTCCCATCTCTCCTTCTGTCCTCCCCCAGCTCCTCAGGCACCATCTCCACACACAGAGGCTTCAGCAGACAGAAGAGGCCTTCTTCTGAATTCCCTGCAGATTCCCTTTCTCTTCAGTAACCGCCAGCATGACATGTGCTCCAGTCTAAACCTATCCAAAGGAAATGGAATTGCATTCATTGGCTTAGCCTAGCAGTTCCCACACGGGTCTGCATATGAGAACCTCCTGGGATCCTTTGAAAACGCTGGACCCCAGATCCCATCCCAGTGCAGTCGTACTCCCTGGGGGATGGGTCACCAGCAGGCGCAGGTTTTGAAGCTCCCTGGGTGATTCCAGGGCAGGCCGGATCGGGGCCAAGGCTGCGCCTGATGCACCTTCCCGCTCTTGGCTGAGCTGTCAGTCATCTGTTGTGAGTTTGACCACGGGAGGTGGGGTGTGGGGACAGGGGGCCACAGGGTCACCACAGACCCCAGCCCTGGAGGAAGAGGGGCTTATTTTGAGTTCTGTACTCTCTGTCCTAGCATGTAAACCTTGGTCATATTTTAAACTAATATTTCTGCATATGAGAATAACCATACCAAGTTTGCAGCATTGCTTAACAATTAATGGGGGGAAAATCCTCCTCTAAATTTCCTAGCACTTTGCCAGCCACAAAGTAGGCAGTCTGTTAGCATGACCACAGTGTCCTTGTGGTAAAGCATAAGTAATATAAGGGGACATAGAAGTTATTGCTGCTGTTGTAATTATTATGATGATAATTATTACTTGAGAGGATGGAGGACCAAATCAGAAGTTTTCACTGCTGGCTGCACATTAAAAGTATCTCAAGAGCTTTTAAAAAGCGCCAATGCCTGGTCCCACTCAAGACCAGTTAAATCATTCTCTCTGGGGCTAGACCCATCATCAGTATTGTAGAAAAAATTCTCACATGATTTGAATATGCAGGTAGTTATGAAATTCTCTAGGCTGGAGATTACAAGAGTGAAGGTATGAAGGAAATCCTAGTTCCCTTGGCTTATCTGACTGTCCCAAATGGACCAGGTTGAGTGCCCCCTGTGGTGGCAAGAAAACATGATTTGTGAGCTAGTTCAGACAGTTCTTGGCTTGCTTTATGCCAGGCCAGCTCTTTGTCACCTCTGTGCTGTCAGTGGTAGGACCTTTCTTCCAGCCATGTCATCTCCACACATTATTCTATGGGCCTCCAGAGTGGAGGAATTAAAAAGCCATGGAGCACTTCCTTGTTGCTATTTAAAGTCTATATACAACACTTCAGTATAAAAATTATGTTCTGTTTACCATGCACATTTTAAATTTTCTGTATGTGGATTGTGCTATATATTTTCCTAGTTTTCAGAAACTGTGTTTTCCATTAGGTACAATGCAAGATCAGTTATGGATATGTTGTGCAGAAACCTGCTCTAAACATTCTCCTAGCTTTCTTCAGACTTCCCTAAGAGTTACAGTTTTTAGGTGCATTGTTTACTAGGCCGCGGGTATGTTTTGTCACGTGTTGAAAGATCACACTAGCTATTAAAATAAGATGGTGACTAAAAAGCCACAAAAGCTATAAACATCTGTAAAAGAAGTTTTCTAGGCAAGGCTGCTCATTAGCAGGAACCTGGGAGTGTGTTGATTGTGTGCAGCTGCTGGCCCATGCACGCTCAGAAACTGGGCGGTTAGGAGGAACTGTGGGATACACAGCCTGCTGTCTGGCGAGCCCGCCCTGTGCCTTTGTCCTGTGTAATATGACCTGCGGGGCTGCCATCAACCAACCTGCCTCAAAATTCCACCTGCAGTTCGGGTGCAACTTAGATGTTTTATAGAACCAAGTTGTCACCTTTTGGTCACAAAGCTGGTTGTTACTGAGAATCAGGTGGCTCCTACGAACAGTCTGGAAATTTCAGCGTGGGTGTCCCAGTGTTTGCCACGCTGAGAAGCACACGTCCTGGCTGACCTCTGGTCGCAGTCAGGGCTGCTGCAGGGCGCTCCTGGCGCTTCTTGTTCCCCGGAGGGTCTGGCACGTGGAATCCCACGTGAGGTCCAGATGGTGACCCAGGTACATAGATGACCCTGGTCTACAGGAGCACAAGACGCCCCCTGCTCTGGACACATATCTGAGCAAACAAGCTGGGCGTGCGGGGCTGGGAGAGCAGAGCTGGGTTTTGGACTCTACTGCTGGCCAGACCGTGTCTTGTGGCTGATATGAGAGGATAGTCAAGGGTGCACTGCGTCGTCTCTGAGAAGCCGTCTCTGAGACAGGGTTTTTGACTTTTGAGGGGGCCAGTTTTTACCCAGTTCATCTTCCTGATGTCGAAAGTGGTCCCTCTAAAAAAAAGACAGTCTTTCAGGCAGAATCGTGATGTTTTAAGTTTTAAAATAACATAAAAGCAAAACAACAACAACAACACCCCTTTTAACTTTTTATGAAGAAAATTTCAAACCTGCAGAAGCAGAGAGAATAGGATAATGCAGCTCCATGTACCCTCGTCCAGGTTCAAACAAATTTTTCTTTCTTTCTCCATTTATCACCTCCTCGCCACCTCCAGCCATGAAGCTTGGAATTTTTATATGTAATATTAAAATGATATTTAATTCAAGAATTAGGTATAATTATATTTTAGAATTGAACACCTGGCTTATGATAAAATGAAATCATGGACATCTTATGATCATATATTTTCATTCTACACTAGTATTATTCAAAGTGTGGCTGAAAAAAATAGTACCAGCCCATAACTCTTTGTTTCTAGTCTGTGATAACTATGAAAATTGTGAGGAAGTGCCTAGAACTTTTATAGCATTTTGACATTGTTGCACATCTAACTGCATGATAATTTTATTTCAGTAATTAAAATGTGTTTTAGAAAAGTATCAGTCATCAGCAACATTGAGAAAAATACAATGTTTGTGGATAGTTTCAAAAGCGCTTATACAGTGCTTCTGTGACTTTTCCACTCAAGATAAATTTGGTATTGGCAAAATCCAGAGATCTTTTTTAAAAAACTTTGTTTCATCTTGGATATAGCTGATTAATAGTATGTTTGTTCTCTACATCTGTGTTTGTGTTTCTGCTTTGAAAATAGGTTCATCTGTACCATTTTCCTAGATTCCAAATATATGTGTTAATACATGATATTTGTTTTTCTCTTTCTTACTTACTTCACTCTGTATGATAGACTCTAGGTCCATCTGTGTCTCTGCAAACAACACAGTTTCATTTTTTATGGCTGAGTAATATTCCATTGTATAATATGTACTACATCTTCTTTGTCCAGTCCTCTATTGATGGACATTTAGGTTGCTTCTATCTCCTGACTATTTTAAATGAACAATGGGGTATATGTGTCTTTCTGAATTGTGATTTTCTCAGGATATACACCCAGGGATATAATTACTGAGTCATATACTAGCTGTGTTTGTAGTTTTATAAGGAACCTCCATACTTTTCTCCACAATAACTGTTCGAGTTTACATTTCCAACACCAGTGTAAGGGATTGCTTTTTCTTCACACCCTTTCCCGCATTTATTGTTTGTACATTTTTGATGATAGCTATTCTGACTGGTGTGAGGTGAATAACTTACTGTAGTTTCGATTTGGATTTCTCTAATAATTAGTGATGTTGAACATCTTTTCATGTGTTTGTTGGCCATTTGTATGTCTTTGGTGAAATGTTTATTTAGATCTACTCATTTTTTGATTGGGTTGTTTGATTTCTTGATGTTGAGCTGCATGAGCTGTTTGTGTATTTTGGAGATTGATCCCTTGTTAGTTGCTTCATTTGCAAATATTTTCTACCATTCTGAGGGTTGTCTTTCATCTTGTTTGTGGTTTCTTTTGCTGTTCAAAAGCTTTGAAGTTTTGCTGCTGCTGTTGCTGCTAAGTTGCTTCAGTCGTGTCCGACTCTGTGCGACCGCATAGACGGCAGCCCAACAGGCTCCCCCATCCCTGGGATTCTCCAGGCAATAACACTGGAGTGGGTTGCCATTTCCTCCTCCAATGCATGAAAGTGAAAACTGAAAGTGAAGTCACTCAGTCGTGTCCGACTCTTCCTGACCCCATGGACTGCAGCCTACCAGGCTCCTCCATCCATGGGATTTTCCAGGCAAGAGTACTGGAGTGGGGTGCCATCGTTTTGCTAGGTCCCATTTATCTTTGTTTTTATTTTCTTAACTCTAGAAGGTGAGTCAAAAAGATCTTGCTGTGATTTATGTCAAAGAGTGTTCCTTCTATGTTTTTCTCTAAGAGTTTTACACTATCTATCTTTATGTTCAAAAGTCTCCAAGCAAGGCTTCAGCAATATGTGAACGATGAACTTCCTGATGTTCAACCTGGTTTTAGAAAAGGCAGAGGAACCAGAGGTCAAATTGCCAACATCCGCTGGATCATGGAAAAAGCAAGAGTTCCAGAAAAACATCTATTTCTGCTTTATTGACTGTGCCAAAGCCTTTGACTGTGTGGATCACAATAAACTGTGGACAATTCTGAAAGAGATGGGAATATCAAACCACCTGACCTGCCTCTTGAGAAATCTGTATGCAGGTCAGGAAGCAACAGTTAGAACTGGACATGGAACAATAGACTGGTTCCAAATAGGAAAAGGAGTACGTCAAGGCTGTATATTGTCACCTTGCTTATTTAACTTATATGCAGAGTACATCATGAGAAACGCTGGACTGGAAGAAACACAAGCTGGAATCAAGATTGCCAGGAGAAATATCAATAACCTCAGATATGCAGATGACATCACCCCTGTGGCAGAAAGTGAAGAGGAACTCAAAAGCCTCTTGATGAAAGTGAAAGTGGAGAGTGAAAAAGTTGGCTTAAAGCTCAACATTCAGAAAACGAAGATCATGGCATCCGGTCCCATCACTTCATGGAAATAGATGGGAAAACAGTGTCAGACTTTGTTTTTTTGGGCTCCAAAATCACTGCAGATGGTGACTGCAGCCATGAAATTAAAAGACGCTTACTCCTTGAAAGGAAAGTTATGTGCAACCTAGATAGCATATTGAAAAGCAGAGACATCACTTTGCCAACAAAGGTCCGTCTAGTCAAGGCTATGGTTTTTCCTGTGGTCATGTATGGATGTGAGAGTTGGACTGTGAAGAAAGCTGAGCACCAAAGAATTGATGCTTTTGAACTGTGGTGTTGGAGAAGACTCTTGAGAGTGCCTTGGACTGCAAGGAGATCCAACCAGTCCATTCTGAAGGAGATCAGCCCTGGGATTTCTTTGGAAGGAATGATGCTAAAGCTGAAACTCCAGTACTTTGGCCACCTCATGCGAAGAGTTGACTCATTGGAAAAGACTCTGATGCTGGGAGGGATTGGGGGCAGGAGGAGAAGGGGACGACAGAGGATGAGATGGCTGGGTGGCATCACTGACTCAATGGACATGGGTCTGGGTGAACTCCGGGAGTTGGTGTTGGACAGGGAGGCCTGGAGTGCTGGGATTCATGGGGTCGCAAAGAGTTGGACATGACTGAGCGACTGAACTGAACTGACCTGATCCTTATATTTAGGTCTTTAATCCATTTTAAGTTTGTTTTTGCATATAATGTTAGAGAGTGTCCTAATTTCATTTTTTTTAACGTGTAGCTGTCCAGTTTTGCAGGCACCACTTCTTGAAGAGGCTGTCCTTTCTCCACTGTATATTCCTGCTTCCTTTGTTATAGATTAGGTGACCATAGGCATGTGGGTTTATCTCTGGGCTTTGTCAAGGTGATGCAGTTGGTAAAGAATCTGCTTGCCAGTGCAGGAGATGCAAGGGACACGAGTGTGATCCTCGGGTTGGGGAGACCCCCAGATAAGGGTATGGTAACCTACTCCAGTATTCTTGCCTGGAGAAGTCCATGGAGAGAGGAACCAGACAGGCTGCAGTCCATGGGGTCGGAAGTAGTTGGACACGACTGAGCATGCATGTCTTGTTAAGGTGCAGGCTGGACAGAAGCTAAAATCGTCTGTAAATCATCTGGAGGCACCATATCCACTCTGGAAATTAGTGAGACATTTTGCAGATGGAAAAGTTTGAGGGTTATATGACATTGCCTGAAATCCTTTAAAAATATAATGCAGGCCTTTTATTTACAAGTATCCCATTTTATCTATGCCAAGTTTATAGTTTTTTCAACAGGAGGAGGTCAACCACTGCTATGTTGCTGTTGCTGTTCAGTCACTAACTTGTGTCCAACTCATTGTGACCCCATAGACAGTAGTACACCAGTCTTCCTTGTCACCTAGAGTTTGCTCAGACTCATGTCCATTGAATCAGTAATGCCATCCAACCATCTCATTCTCTGTCGTCTCCTTCTCTTCCTGCCTCATTCTTTCCAGCATCAGGGTTTTTTCCAGTGAGTAGGCTCTTCATTCACATCAGGTGGCCAAAGTACAGGGTTGATTTCCTTTAGGATTGACTGGTTTGATCTCCTTGCTCTCCAGGGGACTCTCAAGAGTCTTCTCCAGCACCACAATTCAAAAGCATCAGTTTTTCAGTGCTCAGCCTTCTTTATGGTCCAACTAGGACATCCACACATGACTACTGGAAAAACCATAGCTTTGACTACATGGACCTTTGTCAGCAAAGCAGTATGTCTGCTTTTAGGTCTTGTCTAGGTTAGTCATAGCTTTCCTTCCAAGGAGCAAGTGGCTTTTAATTTAATGCGAGAAAATAAAATCTGCTTCCACTTTTTACCCTTCTATTTGCTATGAAGTGATGGGACCAAATGCCATGATCTTTGTTTTTAGAATGTTGAGTTTTAAGCCAGCTTTTTCACTCTTCTCTTTTACCCTGATCAAGAGGCCCTGTAATTCTTCTCCACTTTATGCCATTAAAGTGGTATCATCTCCATATCTGAGGTTGTTGATATTTCTCCCAGCAATCTTGATTGCAGCTTGTGATGCTTCCAGCACAGCATTTGGCATGATGTACTCTGCATATGGGCTTCCCTGGTGGCTCAGACAGTAAAGCATCTGCCTGCAATGTGGGAGACCTGGGTTCGATCCCTGGGTCGGGAAGATCCCCTGGAGAAGGAAATGGCAACCCACTCCACTACTCTTGGCTAGAAAATCCCACGGATGAAGGAGCCTGGTAGGCTGCAGTCCATGGGGTTGCAAAGAGTCGGACACGACTGAGTGACTTCACTTTCACTCTGCATGTAAGTTAAATATGGGTGACAATAAATAGCCTTGACATACTCCTCTTCCAATTTTGAACCAGTTTGTTGTTCCACATCCACTTCTAACTGTTCGTTGTTACCTGCATACAGATTTCTCAGGAGACAAGTGAGGTGGTTTGATATTCCCATTTCTTTAAGAATTTTCCGCAATTTGTTGTGATCCAAGCAATCAAAGGCTTTAGCGTAGTCAGTGAAGCAGAAATAGATGTTTTTTTTTCTGGAATACTCTTGCTGTCTCTATGATCCAGAGACTATTGGAAATTTGATCTCTGGTTCCTCTGCCTTTTCTAAACCTAGCTGGTACTACTGAAAGTACTTGGTTCACATATTGCTGAAACCTAATTTGAAGGATTTTGAGCATGACCTTGCTAGCATGTGAAATGAGGTGCATTTGTACCATGGTTTGAATATTTTTTGGCACTGCCCTTCTTTGGGATTGGAATGAAAACTGACCTTTTCCAGTCCTATGGCCACTGCTGAATTTTCCAAATTTGCTGACATATTGAATGCAGTATGTTAACAGCATCATTTTTTAGGATTTTCAGTAGTTCAACTGGAATTCCATCACCTCCATTAGCTTTGTTAATGGTGATGATTCCTAAGGCCCACTTGACATCATATTCCAGGATATCTGACTTTAGGTGAGTGATCACACCATGGTGGTTATCTCAATTATTAAGACCTTTGTTGTATAGTTTTTCTGTGTACTCTTGCCACCTCTTCTTAATCTCTTCTGCTTCTGTTAGGTCCTTACTATTTCTGTCCTTCATTGTGCGCATCCTTGCATGAAATGTTCCCTTGGTATCTCTAATTTTCTTGAAGAGATCTCTGGTCTTTCCCATTCTATTGTTTTCCTCTATTTCTTTGCACTGATCACTTAAGAAGGTGTTCTTACCTTTCCTTGATATTCTCTGGAACTCTGCATCCAGTTTGGTGTATTCTCTTTCTCCCTTGCATTTTGCTTCTGTTCTTTTCTCAGCTATTTGTAAGTCTCCTCAGAAAACCACTTTGCCTTGTATTTCTTTTTCTTTGGGATGGTTTTGGTCACTACTTTCTGTACAGTGTTATGAACCTCCGTCCACAGTTCTTCAGGCATTCTGTCTACCAGATCTGATCCCTTAGATGTATTTGTTACTTCCACTGTATAATAAAAAAAAAATTGATTTAGTTTATACCTGAATGGCCTACTGGTTTTCCCTACTTTCTTCAGTTTAAGCAATAAGGATCTGATGGTCTGAGCCACAGTCAGCTCCCAGTCTTGCTTTTGCTGACTGTATAGAGCTTCTCCATCTTTGACTGTAAAGAGTATAATCAGTTTGATTTCGATATTGACCATCTGGTGATATCCATGTGTAGTCGTCTCTTGTGTTGTTGGAAGAGAGGACATTTACTATGACCAGTGTGTTCTTTTGACAAAACTGGTAGCGTTTGCCCTGCTTCATTTTGTACTCTAAAAAACCAAACTTGCCTGTCACTGTATCCAGGTATCTCTTGACTTCCTACTTTTGCATTCCGATAGCCTGTGATGAAAAGAACATCTTATTTTGGTCTTAGTTCTAAAAGGTCTTGTAGGTGTTCACAGAACCATTCAACTTCAGCTTCTGGGACATAGACTCGAATTACAGTGACGTTGAATGGTTTGCCTTGGAAATGAACTGAGATCATTCTGTTGTTTTTGAGATTGCACCCAAGTACTGCATTTTGGGGTCTTTTGTTGACCATGAAGGCTACTCCCATTTCTTCTAAGGGATTCTTACCCCACAATAGTAAATATAATGGTCGTCTGAATTACATTTGCCTATTCCAGTTCATTTTAGTTCACTGATTCCTAAGATGTTGATGTTCACTCTTGCCATCTCCTGCTTGACCACATCCAGTTTTCCCTGATTCATGGACCCTAACATTCCAAGGCTCTGTGTAGCATGGTTCTTTACACCATTCAACTTTGCTTTCACCAGCAGGTACATCCATAATGAGCATCGTTTCTGCTTTGGCTCAGCTGCTTTGTTCTTACTGGACCTATCAGGAAGTGCCCTCCACTCTTCCCCAGTAGCATATTGGTTACCTTCCCATCTGGGAGTCTCATCTTCTGGGACACATTTTTTTTTTTGCCTTTTCATACTATTAATGGGGTTCTCATAGCAAGAATACTGGAGTGGTTTGCCATTCCTCCTCCAGTAGACCACATTTTGTCAGACCACTTCTCACTATGACCCGTGCATCTTGAATGAGCCTGACAATATGGCTCACAGCTTCATTCAGTTACGCAAGCTCCTTTGCCACGACAAGGCTGTGATCCATGAATGGGATCCACTGCTATAGCAGCTGAGAGAGTGGAGAACTAAAAACTTAGAGAATTTTTATTTAGATATTTCATATCTAAAAAATTTATAACTTACCAAAATGAAATTCATGCATCTCAGAGTTTCATAATTCATATATAAGAAATTCATGAACCTCTGCTTCATGAGGGGTTTTGGATTTCTTTTTAAGCTTAGATACAGGAGATGATTATCTGGTAAAGCCTTTTTTCCTGAACTCTAACAGGGTAAACACTAACAGCTGTGTGTGTGCTGTGCTTAGTCGCTCAGTCATGTCTGACTTTTTGCAGTCCTATGGACTGTAGTCTACCAGGCTCATCTGTCTGTGGGGATTCTCCAGGCAAGAATACTGGAGTGGGTTGTCGTGCCTTCTTCCAGGGTGTCTTCCCAACCCAGGGATCGAATCCAGGTCTCCTGCATTGCAGGTGGATTCTTTACCAGCTGAGCCACAAGGCACTGGAGTGGGTAGCCATTTCCCTTCTCCAGTGGATCTTCCTGACTCAGGAATTGAACCAAGGTTTCCTGCATTGCAAGTGGATTCTTAACCACCTAAGCTACCAGGGAATAGCTAGCTGTAAGTTACCTTAATCTACAAAAAGTAATCAAATGAAATTTGTAACAAAAGATAATTTAATTTTTACACATGTGTGTGTGTGAGAGTGAGTCAGAGACACTTGTTTCTATATCTGATTCCTCCCCGTGAGTTTCTTTTAAATTGACCTTGATATGCAAGTTGCTCACATGGAAATTATTTCATTAATAGCAGAGACACTCTTGGTCTCGTTGCAGCTTTGAGCAAGACAAATAGAAAAAAGCTTTGTCCATCAAGTGCATTCATGTAAGATATAACAACTGAGTGTTTAACAGGTTGAACCCACTCATAAGCAAACTGTATGTTTAGAACACCACAGACTCTGACAGTCCTCACCATATATCAATAGTTATCCTGGGTTCTTTTAATTGCTTACTAGGTTTTCTTTTTAATTGTATTGGAGTCAGGCTACCAGTGCCATGAAAAAGTTATTAATCAACATTGCATGATTTTCTGACATTGTTTATATTGACCTCTGACAACAAGGGAAAATGCTCATTTATGATATGTCATGTTTCTGTTTGATATGGCCTAGCCTGGAGAATCCCAGGGACGGGGGAGCCTGGTGGGCTGCCGTCTCTGGGGTTGCACAGAGTCGGACACGACTGAAGCGACTTAGCAGCAGCAGCAGCAGCAGCATGAAAACAGTCCTAGGGAACCTTCGGGTGATGTGTCTGCAGCATGTATATAATCTATCCGTGATCCTCCTTGTCTTTGGTAGTCCGTGTGATAGTGGGGCATGCTTCTTTACCTCCTGGCAAGCAGTTCTTAACTACGAGGAAGCCTCCAATAAATTTCTGTTTCAAAGAACTTCAGCACTCAGATCCCTGCAAAATTTACAAACAGTGTGACTTTTTCTTTCTACAGAGCCCTCTCATGATGTTGATTTTTAAAATTCAGTTTGTTTTGGCAAAAATGGAACATTTGAAGTTTCTGTTCTTTTAAGAGATGGGTATTTGCTCAAAAATATGACCTTTTATTAGCTGCATCACAAGGTGTAGAGTATAGAGCTTTATAAATCCTACCTTCTGAATGAATTCTGCCAAATGTTATTTGATTAAAGCCTGGCTAATTAGACTGCTGATGAATTCTGCCTTTGATAGATGATGCTGTTTAACTGACAAACAGATTGCCTCCATTTAGTAATGACTCCCCAGTTACAATGACAAAGGACAAGCTATTTGTCAGGTAATCTGTTTAATCATTCAGAAATAGAATTAATCAAGAACCTAATCATTTTGTCTCTAGTTAAATCTAGCTAATGAATTAAAACGTGTGATTTGTACTATTCATTCCACTCCACTCTGAAACAGTGTTATAAACAATTTCCTTACTACTTCTTTGGATTAGATTTTGTGCCCAATTTAAGTGTTTCGTAATGGAGAGAAAGAGAGAAGAAGAGCAGTAATGCAGTCAGGATATGACTAATGTTGAAGCGATGGTGCTGTGTGTGTTCTCTGTGGCAGAGGCGCGGCGGGGCCTTCGGAGGCCCAGCGGCAGCCAGACATGCCCACCCCAGCCACACGAGCCTGCAGGAGGTTTCCTGGCGTGCCCTCGAGAAGGTGGCATTTATTAACAGATACTCTGCTGCCTAACCTGATAGTAAGAAGTCAGAAGCCTGTTATGGCTTCCTAAGCTTTCTCCATCACATGGGCCCCTGTCTTGTCACCACTGATTATCCAGCCATCATCTCCAGTGCACCTTCTGGCAGGGATAGGCAGTGAAAATTAGAATTGAAGTTCTTGTGCACCCATGCACACAAGCCTGGATTCGCCTGGACTGTTAGGTTAGGGTTAAGTGTACGCAGGAACATTCTAGAGCTGCAAAGATTATTGTCACAATTTTCAGAGAAAGGAAAAGCAATAATAGAGCCCTTGTAATAATACACCCTGGACTACTCAGCTTACTCTCTCTGCTCTCTGTGTTTACCACGTGAAGGGCGGTGTTTCTTTACCTTAGCTTGATTGGGAGGAATGGAAGAAATTAGGAAGGAACAGAGATGAGGGTTTCTTTTTTGAGAAATAAAATGCATTTATTTCCTTCTATTTGAGTTCATTTGATGTTCTTAAATTTAAGATAAGTCACCTGTAATATCCTGGCTCTTCCTGTGGTATAAACACTTCCCTCCCCCCGCCCCCTGCCACCCCCGGCCCAGAGGAGGAAAATTTCTGATCTAAACACTTAGAACTGCATTTTTCCTTTAAAATTTTTCTTTAAACTGCGCAACAGTTGAAGAGATAATAGATGCTAAGAATAATGCAACTTTTGAAAAGAGATTGCTTTTATTTGGACTAGAGGGGGAAAGCCATAAACATATTCCTTAGATTGCCAAGAAAACACAGTTACTTCTTTGTTGACTGTGTACAGCTAATTAAAATGTATTTTTCATATCCTGAAAGTTAGATGTACAGTTACTTAGATTTCTGGCAATCTGGTAGACTTATATCCTGGAAAAGATGCTCTATACAAAAGACCTGTCAATGCTGGATAAAAATAAAGCAAACAGTAAATATCTGAATCTGTAAAACAGTAAGAGTGATCTCCAGGACGGAACAGACAAAGCTGGAACCTGAGTCCAGAGTGTTGAGGTCAGGCTTAGGATGCAGTACCTTGCAGGGTATCTGTAGTTTCAGTAAACTCAAGACTTGATTTTTCACCATGATAGAAACGGAGACAAGCTTTGAGTTCAGGTTAGAATGCAGGATGGACCAATTATTCCACCATAGTCTAGGATCCCAGAGAGGCTATGCTCAAAATGAAATCGGAGACTGGAAATAATCTACCTTTGACAAACAGAGATGCTTAGGACATTCAGTTGTTTTGAGCTAATTGCTGACTAGAGAAAGAGGTCTCCTTAGAGTTTGTAACCACAGCCTTTCCCTCAAGTGTGTTTGGAGTTCAGACTTAAAATGCTTGCATAGCTAGAAAACCCTCAGGCAAGAAATAAACTTAAAATGGTCTTTGATTGATAGCAGCCTATGGTGCCTGGCAGAAGCAAACACAAAAGCTGTCTGAAGGGACTAATCCTCAATCTAAGGGATCACAGGATTTTAACAGATAGGGACCACCAAACATGAGCTCATGATTCCAAATTCCTGGAACACCCAAGGAAACAAGAACCATGAGCAGGAGACAGAAGAAACCACAAGAAGCAGAACTGAACTTCAAAAGTACATAAGATAAGGGTTTAATCTGATAAAGAAAATTGTATAAATGCCTAGAATATTTTAAAATAGGAATCAGCATAAAAAAAGCAAGATTGTATTAAAAATTAAGCATAATTGAAAACAGTTAAATGGAAAGTTCTAGAACTTAAAAATACAATAATGAAAATTAAAAACTCAAATGATCCTGTTAGGTAGTTAAGTTATTCATACCTGAAGAGAACTGATCAACTGATTCTAAAGAAATACATAGAGTGCAATAAAAGGAGATGGAAATGGCTAAGACAGGTTGAGAAAAATGAAAAATAAAAAGACCTAATTGAGTTTGTAGGCTTTCATTCAACAAAAATAAGAAACAAAGCCATTTTCAGTCAAAAACAGAATTTACTCTCAGCTGATGCTTGGAAATTCAAATACATAAGAACGCGTGAAAAGTAAAGAAATTGTTAGCGTGTAGATCTTCACGAGCCAGATGATCACGATGGTGTGATCACTCACTTAGAGCCAGACATTCTGGAGTGGGAAGTCAAGTGGGCCTTAGGAAGCATCACTACGAACAAAGGTGATGGAATTCCAGTTGAGCTATTGCAAATCCTAAAAGATAATGGTGTGAAAGTGCTGTACTCATTTTGCCAGCAAATCTGGAAAACTCAGCAGTAGCCACAGAACTGGAAAAGGTCAGTTTTCATTTCAATCCAAAAGAAAGGCAATGCCACTCATCTCACATGCTAGTAAAATAATGCTCAAATTTCTCCAAGCCAGGTTTCAGCAATATGTGAACCATGAAATTCCAGATGTTCAAGCTGGATTTAGAAAAGGCAGAGGAACCAGAGATCAAATTGCCAACATCTGCTGGATCATTGAAAAAGCAAGAGAGTTCCAGAAAAACATCTACTTCTGCTTTATTGCTGTGCCAAAGCCTTTGACTGTGTGGAT
>NW_011494957.1:655690-674816 GCF_000754665.1 Bison bison bison | reverse complement strand
GTCCTAATGAGGTGGATGAACCTAGAGTCTGTTATACAGAGTGAAGTAAATTAGAAAAAGACAAATGCTGTATATTAATGCATATATAAAAACATCTATTTCTGCTTTATTGACTATGCCAAAGCCTTTGACTGTGTGGATCACAATAAACTGTGGAAAATTCTTCAAGAAATGGGAATACCAGACCACCTGACCTGCCTCTTGAGAAACCTGTATGCAGGTCAGGAAGCAACAGTTAGAACTGGACATGGAACAACAGACTGGTTCCAAATAGGGAAAGGAGTATGTCAAGGCTGTATATTGTCACCCTGCTTATTTAACTTCTATGCAGAGTACATCATGAGAAACGGTGGCTGGATGAAGAACAAGCTGGAATCAAGATTGCTGGGAGAAATACCAATAACCTCAGATATGCAGTTGACACCACCCTTGTGGCAGAAAGTGAAGAAGAACTAAAGAGCCTCTTGATGAAAGTGAAAGAGGAGAGTGAAAAGTTTGCTTAAAACTCAACATTCAGAAAAGTTAACATCATGGCATCCAGTCCCATCAGTTAAGTTCAGTTCAGTTGCTCAGTCGTGTCCAACTCTTTGCGACCCCAAGAATTGCAGCACACCAGGCCTCCCTGTCCATCACCAACTCCTTCATGGCAAATAGAGGGGGAAACAGTGGCTGACTTTATTTTGGGGCTCCAAAATCACTGCAGATGGTGACTGCAGCCATGAAATTAAAAGATGCTTATTCCATGTAAAGAAAGTTATAACCAACCTAAACAGCATATTAAAAAGCAGAGACATTCGTTTGCCAAAAAAGATCTGGCTAGTCAAGGCTATGGTTTTTCCAGTAGTCATGTATGGATGTGAGAGTTGGACTATAAAGAAAGCTGAGTGCCGAAGAATTGATGCTTTTGAATTGTGGTATTGGAGAAGACACTTGAGAGTCCCTTGGACTGCAAGGAGATCCAGCCAGTCCATCCTAAAGGTCAGTCCTGGGTGTTCATTGGAAGGACTGATGTTGAAGCTGAAACTCCAATACTTTGGCCACCTGATGTGAAAACCTGACTCATTTGAAAGACCCTGATGTTGGGAAAGATTGAAGGCAGGAGGAGAAGGGGACAACAGATGATGAGATGGTTGGATGGCATCACCGACTAGATGGACATGGGTTTGGGTGAACTCCAGGAATTGGTGATGGACATGGAGGCCTGGCGTGCTGCGGTTCATGGAGTTGCAAAGAATCAGACACGACTGCGCAACTGAACTGAACTGAACTGACCTGAGAGCTGAACCACAGTGATCGTGTAAAATAATAATGATTCCATACCAGGCATTACAAATAAGATACTGAAGCCAGGCTTCAGCAATACGTGAACTGTGAACTTCCAGATGTTCAAGCTGGTTTTAGCAAACGCAGAGGAACCAGAGATCAAATTGCCAACATCTGCTGGATCATTGAAAAAGCAAGAGAGTTACAGAAAAACATACATTTCTGCTTTATTGACTATGTCAAAGCCTTTGACTGTGTGGATCACAGCAAACTGTGGAAAATTCTTCAGGAGATGGGAATACCAGACCACCTGCCCTGCCTCCTGAGAAACCTGTATGTAGGTCAGGAAGCAACAGTTAGAACTGGACATGGAACAACAGACCAGTTCCAAATACAAAAAGGAGTACGTTAAGGCTATATCTATCTATCTATCTATCTATCTATATATATATATTATAGCTTATTTAACTTATATGCAGAGTACATCATGAGAAATGCTGGGCTGGAAGAAGGACAAGCTGGAATCAAGATTGCCAGGAAAAATATCAATAACCTCAGATATGCAGATAACATCACCCTTATGGCAGAAAGTGAAGAGGAACTAAAAAGCCTCTTAATGAAAGTGAAAGAGGAGAGTGAAAAAGTTGACTTAAAGCTCAACATTCACAGAACTAAGATCATGGCATCTGGGCCCATCACTTCATGGGAGATAGATGTGGAAACAGTGTCACACTTTATTTTTTTGGCCTCCAAAATCACTGCAGATGGTGATTGCAGCTATGAAATTAAACGACGCTTACTCCTTGGAAGGAAAGCTATGACCAACTTAGATAGCATATTCAAAAGCAGAGACATTACTTTGCCAGCAAAGGTCCGTCTAGTCAAGGCTATGGTTTTTGCAATGGTCATGTATGGATGTGAGAGTTGGACTGTGAAGAAAGCTGAGCACCAAAGAATTGATGCTTTTGATCTATGGTGTTGGAGAAGACTCTTGAGAGTCCCTTGGACTGCAAGGATATCCAACCAGTCCATTCTAAAGGAGATCAGTCCTGGGTGTTCATTGGGAGGACTGATTCTAAAGCTGAAACTCCAGTACTTTGGCCACCTCGTGCGAAGAGTTGACTCATTTGAAAAGACCCTAATGCTGGGAGGGATTGGGAGCAGCAGGAGAAGGGGACAACAGAGGATGAGATGGCTGGATGGCATCACCAACTCGATGGACATGAGTTTGAGTGAACCCTGGGAGTTGGTGATGGACAAGGAGGCCTGGCGTGCTACAGTCCATGGAGCACCAAAGAATCGGACACAACTGAGCGACTGAACTGAACACATAACATAAAAGGGCATTCTGTACAGGGCATGCTAATTAGTACATGGAAAGCATATAAATTTTAGATTATGTTAAACATACATAGTAGGGCTTCCCTGGTGGCTCAGACTAAAGCATCTGCCTGCAATGCGGAAGACTGGGGTTCGATCCCTGGGTTGGGAAGATCCCATGGAGAAGGAAATGGCAACCCTCTCCAGTACTCTTGCCTGAAAAAGTCCATGGATGGACTGAGGAGCCTGATATGCTACAGTCCATGGTGTTGCAAAGAGGTGGACATGACTGAACCACTTCACTTACATAGTAAAAAAAAAATTTTAAGGATAATCACTAAAGTGTGGAAATAGAGTCTGTAAGTTCTATAATAGCACAGGATCAACCCAAACATGTAAGAAAATATAAGGGAGAAAAACTTAGGAAACAGCAAGATAAAAGCAAAGCACAAAATAAAATGTTAGAAACTTATTTAAATATATTATTAATAATGATAAATATTAATAAATAAACATGTTGTATTTTATTATAATGGTAATATATTCTAACAATATAAATTTTAAATAATAACAAAAAGTAATAAAAAGCAAAACTCACTAACGTGAAAAAGTGACATAAGTTTGGATTAAAATTTTTCAGTTGTATGGTATTTACAACAGATGCTCATTGTACCTAAGATATAGACTGTTTGAAATTTAAAAAGATGGAAATACTAGGCAAATACTATTTCCTCTATTTTTAAAGTGAGATATAGTTGACATATAACAACTATATGTTGTGCAACTAAGGTGTGCAACGTTGATTTGGTATGTGTGTATATTGCAATATGATTACATCATAGTGTTAGCGAAAACCTCAATCATGTCATCTAATTATCACTTCTGTGGTAAGAACATTTAGGCTCTAGTCTTTTATCAGCTTTGCAGTATATAGTACGGTTGACTATATTCACATTGCTGTGCATTGAGTCTCCAAACCTACCTTCTAATTCCTAAATTTGTACCTTTGACCAACATTTCAACAAGTCTCCCAACCCTCACAAAATACTAATTTTAAAAAGCTTTTATAGCTATATTATTAACAAATTATTTTAATGTGAAAAAGATGATATAGATAAAGAAGGTCACTTTAAAATGATAAAAGGTCCTATTTTCCACGAGTGTCATAGTTAAATTTATGTGTACTCATTGTGTACATGAGTTTCAAAATTTTTGTTAACTACAGCAATAGAATTCCAAGAATATACTAGATATTGAAGTGTAAAGTTGTTTTTAAAATGATGCATCTTTCTTTAAAAATATGTGTTTATTTGGCTGCTCCGGGTCTTACTTGTGGCACATGGAATCTTTGTTGACATGATTAAGCTCATCGTTGCCACACGTGGGATCTTAATTCCCTGACCAGGGATCAAACCTCTGCGCCCGTGCTGGGAGCACAAAGCCTTAACCACCGAACCACCAGAGAATTCCCTAAAATGGTTATTCGCTTTGTAAAGCTACTTAGCCATTCCGTTTTCTGGGAATGCTGAAGGTGCAATCCCACCTCTAGATATACATACTGTAGGAAATTATGATTGCTCATCTGTGTTCATGGAGAAGGCAATGGCAGCCCACTCCAGTACTCTTGCCTGGAAAATCCCATGGACGGAGGAGCCTGGTGGGCTGTAGTCCATGGGGCCGCTAGGAGTAGGACACGACTGAGCGACTTCACTTTCCCTTTTCACTTTCATGCATTGGAGAAGGAAATGGCAACCCACTCCATTGTTCTTGCCTGGAGAATCCCAGGGACAGGGGAGCCTGGTGGGCTGCCGTCTATGGGGTCGCACAGAGTCGGACATGACTGAAGCAACTTAGCAGCAACAGCATCTGTGTTCAAGTATACACTTGTAAGAATGTTCAGAATAACATTATTTATAAGAATGAAAAATTGGGGAAAACTTAAATATCCACTTCAGCAAAATGTACATAAGCAAATTGTGGTGTTGCCATTGAATGTAATACTATACTCATTAAGAATGAATAAATAGGAGGTACATGTGTTCACAAAAATATTCCATTTCTTAAGCTAGCTGGTGGGTGTACATATGTGATTATTTACATACTGTTTTGTAGGTCTGAATGTTTTCACAATAGTCTTTTAAATACTAAGGAGAAAATATACATAAAAACATGAAATTTAAAACTATATCCTACTACCTCAGTTCAAAAAGCATCTATAGCAATATTTTTAAGCTATATTTGAAAAAAAATCTTATTGCAGTTTTACTTTAAAGAAATCTTTTTATCAATGCTCTGTTTAGTAACTGACCAGCTGTTTTAGTGAAGCAATATGAATAATTTATTTTGCAATTTATTTCAAGCTTAAAAGATGATGACTTGAGTTTCTGGTATCAAAGATGGCTAAGGAATTTGGGTATTTTTTCCCTTGTTCTGTGGAGACACTCTTTTCCTTAAGAGTCTATGATCAGCTATAAATAATGCCTCACTTTTAAAAGTAATTTAGATTTTTTAAAAGAACATCCTTCCTAGGAAAAAAATACTGGACAATAAAAATGAAAATACTTAAAGTCACAGTCTAGTTCTAAGGTCTTAAATTTACCCTCAAAACTTGTTAAACTTTGGTCTGGGCTTTCATTTCCAGGAGTCCCTTTGAGACAGTGAACAGTTTGCAGCATGTAAGCCAGGGGTCCCAAACTGTTTTGTTCAATGATGCCCTTTTAGCAGGCTCTCCAAGATGAATAGAAAACCTCAGAGTTCAGTCTACCAAGTGGTTAGGTCATAGCAATCCTGCAGAATCTCCCTTTGGACAGTCAGGACTGCATGGAAAGAAAGATAGTGACTCTGATGCTGGAGCTGTGAGCCACCTGGTAGTCTTAAGGCTGCCCAACAGGATTTGCGTTCTCCTGTTTTCCCCTGAAAATTTAGGGTTCACGGCACCTCTGAGTATGCTGCCGCACCCTGCAGAACTAGCTAAAATGTGCTCCTGTATACCCCTTCCTGAGGATGACGCTGCACTCATTCGCATTCCTGGCCTCTTCCCTGACTGCAGGAGAAGCCATACAAGTGCTCAGAGTGCGGCAAGGCCTTCAGCCAGAAGCGCGGCCTGGACGAGCACACGAGGACACACACCGGGGAGAAGCCTTTCCAGTGCGACGTGAGTGTGCCTGCCTGCTTCCTGTGGTCCTCCTGTAACCTCCAGAGACAGGAGATACATTCGTGGGGATGTATCCATGCGTCCTTTTGTGCACGTGTGAGTGAGTGTGTGTGTGTGTGTGTGTGTGCGCGCACAGACTTTACAGTGCTAGTCTATTAACGTCTTGTGCTCCTTATTCCTTTTGATTGCATAATCTGTGTAGCCACGTTGTAGCATGTTTTTTTACCCTAGTTTTCTGGCAGTGCCTGAACTTTGATTTTCTTTAAGACATACTTGTACCCTGTTTTAATACAGTTGAGTTGTTATTCCAAGGTGTAAATGCATGATGACTAAGACAGGTTTCATGTGTCTGGCCAAGTCTTTTGACAGGTTAATTATAGTTAACCAGAGATTTAACTGGTTATAGATATTTTTATTTATTTTGTTAAAGCCAAACAATGAATTTCTAAAACAAGTATGCTGCTGCTGCTAAGTCGCTTCAGTCATGTCCAACTCTGTGCGACCCCATAGATGGCAGCCCACCAGGCTCCCCCGTCCCTGGGATTTTCCAGGCAAGAGTACTGGAGTGGGGTGCCATTGCCTTCTCCGAAAATAAGTATAAACTGCTTTAAAAAGTGCCACTGCTGATTGTTTAGATTTTCTGCTTATGACATTTGAAGTGAAATGAAATTATCAACATAGTTGTTCACATTATTAATGAGAGGACAGAAATACTACCCTTGTCTGTAAAATGAATTGGATCATTGATTAATTTAGAGAAAAATGGTTTATCAATGAAGAGCGTCACCATTTTCTTCTGTAAGATTGACAGTAGACAGAAAGTTGACACTGGCGTTAGGGAAAACACTTACTTCTAACACAAAAATAGCGAAAACAGAGAATTGCTGTAGTTTAGTGTAAAAAGCAGAGAAGGCAATAGCACCCCACTCCAGCACTCTTGCCTGGAAAATCCCATGGACGGAGGAGCCTGGTGGGCTGCAGTCCATGGGGCCGCTAGGAGTAGGACACGACTGAGCGACTTCACTTTCCCTTTTCACTTTCACACATTGGAGAAGGAAATGGCAACCCACTCCAGTGTTCTTGCCTGGAGAATCCCAGGGACGGGGGAGCCTGGTGGGCTGCCATCTATGGGGTCGCACAGAGTCAGACACAACTGAAGCAACTTAGCAGCAGCAGCAGCAGCAGTGTAAAAAGAAACTTTGAAATTGTGATGTGTGATGTTGCCCAGTTAACAGTTATCTTTCAATGTCAAGGGAAACTGAAGGACTCATCCCCTTGGCATATTTTGCAGCTTAAAGGGTGGGGTAAGCAGTCTGTATGAATAGAAATCACAGACATACGCTGCTTTCCTTGTCTTTCCATGAAACTGGTGGTAAGGTTAAGGTAGCAGTGTACTACCAGGGGACTGCTCACAAAAAATACATTTATCAACAGTGAACTTCTGTTAAGGAGAGAACTATTGGTAGAAAACGAAATGCACACATGGGGAGCTCTAAATCCTGAACAGGGGGTACAGTCAGTTTAACAATTTAATGGATTGAGCATTCAATCCATTGGTGCTTCCACTGGAATCATTTTCATAAAAACAAAACTTATTTGGATCATTTAGTTACACAAGTACACAAGTGATACAAGAAATGAAGTATTAACTGTATAATGACATCTTTCTACCATCACACTGCATGACTTGTATTTATGCTGAATATCTTCTTCATAGACTACTTCCTTAGTCTACTATTTACTGGACCATGGTGTTATTAAAAAAAAAAATTATCCTACAAGCATGATGCTTTCCATCTACTTCTATCCCATTTACTTCTATCAGATGTTCATCTCTCTGGGCCTTATCTGCAGTCCAGACTGGTTTACTGAGGAAAGATGCAAGTTTAATGCCTCCAAAACTTCCCTGAAATTCAGCCTGCTCAGGGAACTGGCTGGCTGTTCAGTCTTGTCCTCTTAACCTACTTAGTCCACATAGAAGTCACCCTTTCTCACCCCACTGCCAGCCAGCTCCTTCCTAAGTATTAATAGTTCTCAAATCCATTGCCTCCTCTGTTTCGGTTCCCAATAGCAGTGCATAGCCTAGACCCTCACCTCACTATTTCTTATTGCATCCAACCTTCAATGTATGTGTTCTCCACCACCACCAAGATGATTTTTTTTTAAATCAAAATGAAATTCACATAAAATTAACTATTTTAAAGTGCACCATTTAGTGGCACTTAGTACTTTGACAGTAATGTGCAGCCATCCCCTTCGTTCGAAAACATTTTACCATCTCCAAATAAAGTTCCCTACAATTCCCTCACTCTCCCCAGACCCTGGCAAGCCCCAGTCTGCTCTTCTCTATATATCTACCTGTATTTTGTATTTTTACTATAAGTGAATCATATAATATGTGACCTTTTATGACTGACTTCTCTCACTGAGCACAATGTTCTCAAGGATAATCTACATTGTAGCTTATTTAGTATATTACCTTGTATGGCTGAATGATATTCCATTGTATGTATATGTCACAATTTGTTTACCTGTGTCAGCTGATGAATGTTTGGGTTGTTTTTACTTTCTGGCTATTGTGCATACTGCAGAAACAAAGGCGTTTATACATGTTTTAAGTACCTGTTTTCAGTGATTTTGGTCATGTACCGAGAAGTGGAATTTCTGTGTGCATATGGTGATTCTGGGTTTGAGTTTCTGAGGAACTGCCATACTGCTTTTCACAGTGGTTGCACCATTTTATATTCCCACCAGGAATACATAAGGATTCCTGTTGCTCATCATTTTTGTCAACACTTAATATTTTCTCTTTTATAAAATTATATTCATCTTAGTAGATGTGAACTGGTGTATCATTGTGGTGATTTACATTTCCCAAGGGATTAATGATGTTGAATATCCTTTCAGCAAATGTGTGTACTTGTTTTTTTGTTTATGTTCTTTGGAGAAATGTCTGTTCAAGTCCTTTGCCCATTTTAAAATTATGTTGCTTGTCTCTTTGTTGTTGAGTATGAGAAACTAGATATTAGACCCTTATCAGATACGATTGCAAATATTTTATTTCATTTTATTAAATATATGTCCTCTTTTCACTTTCTTTGTTCTTTGATACGTAAAACTTTTCAGTTTTGATGTTTAATTTATCCATTTTTTCTCTTTGTCACTATGCATTTTTGGTCCTATTTGAGAATATACTGCCAAACTCAAGGTCATAAAGATTTACCTTTATGTTTTTATCTAAGAGTTTTCTAATTTTACCTCTAAGGTTTAGATAATATAAATCCATATCAAGTTAACTTTGTGTGTATGGTGTGTGGTAGAGGTCCATTGTTTTCCATTTTTTCAGTCTTTTACTATTGAATATGATCTTAATTATGCACTTAAAAAATAACTTCCCTTTATTATATTGAAGAAGTTCTAGTTTCCTGAATATTTTTATCAAAACAGGATTTTGAATCTTGTCGAATGCTCTTCTGAATCACTTGACATCATTTTCTTTCGTTTTGTTCTGTTAATGTGGTATATTACATTGTTTGATTTTTTTTCCTTTTTTTTTATGTTGAACTACCATTACAGTCCTAAGATAAACACTGCTTTGCCATGGCTTTGTGTGTGTGCGTGCTCAGTCATGTCTGACTCTCTGTGACCCCACTAGGCTCCACTGTCCATGGAATTTTCCACACCAGAATACTGCAGTGGGTTGCCATATCCTCCTCCAGGGGATCTTCGCAACCCAGGGATTGAACCTGTGTCTCCTACATTGGCAGGCAGATTCTTTACCACTGAGCTGCCTGGGAAGCCCCTTGTCATGGCTCATAACCCTCTTACTATGATTTTGGATTCAGCTTGTTAGGGTTTTTTTGTTTGTTTGTTTCATCTTGTTTTCTGATTGTTCATTTGAAGAGTTTTTCATATATTCTCATTGTTTTCTTTCATTGTAATATCTTTGGTAGTGATATCAAGGTCATGCTGACCTCACAGAGTGAGTAGCAAGTGTTCCTCCTCTTCTATTTTTTGTAAGAGTGTAAGAGAATTGGTGTTCATTTTTCTTTAAATGCTTGGTAGAATACATCAGTGAAACTACTAGGTTCTAGACTTTTCTTTGTTGAGAGGATTTTTGATTTGGTCTTTTTACTTGTTATAGGTATCCTGAATTTTTCTATTTCTTGTTGAGTCAGTTTTAGTATTTGTGTATTTCTAGGAATTTGTCCATGCTGACTAGGTTATCTGGTTTGTTGGCATGCAGTTCATAGTGTTCTTTTATAATCAATGGGCTTTCCTGGTGGCTCAGATGGTAAAGAATCTGTCTGCAATGCAAGAGACCAGGGTTCAGTCCCTCAGTCAGGAAGGTCCCTGGGAGAAGGGAACGGCTACCCACTCCAGTATTCTTGCCTGAAGAATTCCACGGACAGAGGAGCCTGACGAGCCAGGAATTAGACACGACTGAGCAACTAACACACACTTGTAATCAATCCCTTTCTTTCTTTGGGTTTGGTATTAATATCACAGTGTGACTTCCTCAATATAAACTCAATCTTGCTTCTCTGTGATGAATTCTCACAACCTGTAAGGTAAAATCCACCTTCCTACTTGACTGAAAAATTACTCTGGTCTTTGTCAATTCTTACTATTTTGTATCTTAATAATTCCTTATCTGTCAGTACTCTGCGGTTTCTTTGCGGTGACTCTTACAGTTTCCTGAAGCAGCAGTATTGCTTCATATCTCTGTCTCTTGTTGCAGGTAGCTTGCATACACCGTTCCTTATGCCTAGAATATCCTTTTCTGCTTCTGGTCCCACTGCCAAGTATATGTCTATATATGCATATTTCTGCTATATACGTGTGTGTATGTATATATACATGCATATGTACATGTGTATAACATTTGAGTGGCACTGAGTAAAACTGTAAAGAAGAAACTGATGTGCATCTATCTCAGTTCTGGAGATAGCACAGTTGTGCTTCAATACGCCACTGCACTCATCAAACTACCCTAACCCCTTAGGCCCAGTCATTCCATGCAGTGCAGCTCCCCCACATGCGATACCTATTAAAATGTAAATGTCTTTATGACTACACATATGGTACCTGACTTCCAAATTCTTCTTTCTCCTGCCTCGATCTCTCTTTTGGACTCTAGGCAAATACTGTGAATTGCCTATACAGCATGTCTCCTCTCTCTGAACATGTTTCCTTCAACTGTCCAACTCTCTCTGAGAATTCCATCTCGAAATAGCCCAAACCAAAGGTCTGAGCCTCATGTCTCACAGCTTTTTTCCCCTGAGCTATAACCAGTAGCATCATCTAGTTGAGATTCTATAGCAAGAAAGGCACAGTGATCCACAGTTTGTATGTATTCTCTGTGATTCCACTATAGTCCAGAAATGCTGTGTCCAACTCTTGCAACCCCATGGGACTGTAGCTCGCCAGGTTCCTGTGTCCATGGGATTTCCCAGGCAAGAATACTGGAGTATGTTGCCATGAGCTCCTCCAGGGGATCTTTTCAACCCAGGGATCGAACCCACGTCTCTTATGTCTGCTGCATTGGCAGGTGGGTTCTTATCACTAGTGCCACCTGGGAAGCTCCTTTTCTAGGAAGCAGTTGAAGCTCCCAGGGATTGAGTGGCTTGCCTGTCATTCACTGCTCATAACTGGCCAAGTCAGGATTCCAGGGATCAGATCCAGGCAGCTGCCTCTCAGCCCAGTGGTTCCCGACCCTCTTTGCTTCTCTGTGCTTCTCAAACCTGTCACCCTCTCTAAATTTCCACTGCCACCATCACTTTCTCACTCCCTGCATCCAGGGCAGTAGCAAATCTGATTGACTCTGTAAATAAATTAAGAGTGAACAGTCCTCACACTTCCCCAGCTACCAGCCTAGTTTCCTGTAATAGTGCAATAGCTGTTTTTATTTTTTAGTAGGAGCATAATTGGTTTACCACGTTGTATATTTTCTGCTGTACAACAACGTGAATCAGCTGTAAGTATACATATATCCCCTCCCTCTCACCACACCCATCCCACCCCTCTAGGTCATCACAGAGCAGGGTAGGGGACGAACTGAAGCTGAGCACTGACACGTACATATACACTACCATGTGTAAAGCAGCCAGCTGGTGGGAACCTGCTGCACAGCACAGTGAGCTCAGCTCAGGACAGCGGCTTCTTAATTGGTCTCTCTGCTTCTGTCTTTGCTCCTGACCGAGTGTCCTCAACTGGCCACCCACAGGGATCTTTCCAGCACCTGAGTCAGGTTTCATATATGCATGTAGATTGTGTATGCATTATATGAGCCTCGTTTGCTCAGACTCACTTTAGAGTGAAAGCCACGGTCTTGCCGGAGTCTGGATTACTGCATGATGAGCACCCCACGCTGCTGCCCCAGCCTCTCTGCCCTCAGCACCACCTCCACTCGCTCCGCTACATGGCGTCCTTGCCGTTCTTGCAGATGCACTGAGTGCGCCCTGTGAACTGGTCTTGACACCTGCTGTTTCCGCAGCCCGGCGCGCCCTCCTCGGGTATCTCCATAGCCTGTCCCTGCACTGCTTTCCGTTCTCGGCTCAGGCTTCTGTCTCTCTCACTCCCATTACTCTCTTAACTCTCACCCCATAGTCGTCTTCTCCTTCACTGTACTCAGGTTCCCCTGAAATAGTACATGTTTTTAAAATCATTTATCATCTGTTATAAGATCCTCGACAACAGTGTTTCTCTTCTTTGTTTACTGCAGTATTTCCAGCCCTAGAACAATGCCTAGCATGTAAGAAGCCTTCAGAGAGTATTTTCAAGGAAAGAACAAATGAATTCATGACCACTCTCTTAGTGTCCAAATCATTTCTAACTTGGGGAGGAATAATACTTGCTCTCCGTGACCCCAGTTGTGTACCCTGTAGCTTGCTGACTAAATTATACCTTAGCATCTGTCTCTTCTTCAGTTCTCACCACTCGCATCCTTCCAGTCTTCTGATTGCCAGGGTCTCTGGGGTTCAGCTCCAGCCTTCTGACTTCCTTCTCTCAGGTTACGCCTCTGGCAGCCTCACAGCCTCAGCCTGAGGGAATGGTTTTCACTTCCCCACCTGAGCCTTGCTCCCTGCTCCTCTGTACCTGTGTGTGTCTTCTTCCCTCTCCCTGCAATGTCGCTCCCCACCTTAGGGCACTGTAACCCCTGCGCATCTGGGTAGAATTCAGCGTGCCCTCCTCTGTGTCTTTCTTGACATTTAGTTCATGGCATTGCAAGCATTTCTCCTTGGCACCCTGGACTCCACAAGGGCAGGACAGAGTGGTCTTTGTCACTGTGCTCCTTACTGAAGTAGTAGACACTTACCTCTGTGTGGTAAGTACTTGGTAACTGAAAATGTCTGTATAGAATTCTAACACTGTATCCAAGGACTTTCTGTTAAACATGTTGTTTCACTTTTAAGACAAAATCAGTTTACCTTCAGCCTAGAAAAAGAATAAAATTTTTTCCCCGTTTTTGGGCCTATGAATTAATACTAAGGTGGCATAGGTTGAAGGGTTGTATCGCAGGTGGAAAGACAGAGGAGGAGGCATCCCTGTTGGAAGTCCTTTCTACTCTCCCATATTTTTAAAAGACTATAATCATACTTATGTTTGACTGATTTATACAGAGCATCAGTTTGAAGTCTCTTCATGACTGCATTTAAGTTCATGAAAACGTAGCTTTTAACATGTAGGTAGCAACTTAGCAGCAGCAGCAGTCAGTTTCACAGCCATGACATCACTGCTCTGCTGACATTTAACCTTCTGTCCTGGCCCTCGTTCAACAACCTGTCGGATCGTTCCCATCCCGTGTCCTGTTGGAGCTTCCAGGACCCTTAATTCTGAGCCATCATCAATGACTCAGCATCCTGCT
Source organism: Bison bison bison (assembly GCF_000754665.1). Lineage (NCBI taxonomy): Eukaryota > Metazoa > Chordata > Mammalia > Artiodactyla > Bovidae > Bison > Bison bison. Next base: position 661,212 of record NW_011494957.1, on the reverse strand, counting down.
CAGCTTCCTTTCTTTTCCTCCAGCTCACTGACGCCGTAACTCTCCCGTGGTGACTGTATCGGTGGACTTCCTCTTTGTATCCTTCACAGCACACTGGTGAGATGAGCTGTCTGAGGATCTTTTTTTTTTTTCTCAAAGAGATTTTCATTTCTGAAAAAAATGGAGTCAGCCAGGCAAATGGAAGAAAGTACAGGGGGCTCACATATCTCTGTTTGAAGTGAGAGCCTTTAATAATAGCTGGCCTGTGGGAGGTGGTATAGACGCTGAACCCAGATTGTCTGGATTTAAATCCTAGAAACCACTTCCTAGTTCTGTGACCTTGGGCAGCCTGCTTGAAAGTGTGGAAGTGTGTGTCAGTTTCCTTCTGTAAATTGGGGATAATAGTACTGGTATCTATCTAAAAGGGTTTGAGAACTGAACAAGCTGATGTTTAGAAATTGCTAAGGGTGGTTCCTGGCACACGGTGAAAGCAGCTGTTAGTGCTTAAACCTAGTCCCTGTGCCAGATACTGAAGTAAAACAGTGAACAAGGTGCCGTGTCCTCTGCTCTCATGGAAATCACATTCTTGTGGAGTATAGCCTTAAATCAACCTGAATAAATGTCTGATTGCATTTTATGATAAAGACTGGGCAAGGGGGAAAGGAGGGTGCTATGAAGGAGTAGTTAGGGAAGAATTCTCTGAGTAACCTAAAAGATGGAATCAGCCATGGGGGAAAGAGCATTCTAGGCTCAGGGAACAGAACAGAGCCTGATAGTGGAAAAAGGAAGGGGTGTTCGGGGAAGTAAGAAAGCAGGTGGAGCTAGAGCTCGGTGAGAGAGAGAGGGACCAGTACAGTTGGAGAGCAGACTGGGAGCCTTATAGCCACAGCAAGGAATTTGTTTTGAATCTAATTTCAACAGGGAGCCATTGAAGAATTTGGTATCTGTTGTTCCTTTGGACATCAGGTTTAGAGTAAGGAGCCAGGGGCAGAGAAAATAGGAAACACATTTTAATTCTTTCTTATTTATGATCCCAGTTCATTTAGACTTATAAAACAGTTTAGAGTTTCCTTTACTTGAAAATAATCTCTAAAGATACCTTTTTTGGTTTTTCCAGAATTATTCCATAGCCTTTAAGTTATTTATATTGCTCATAGGGATTGTATCAATCATCTGTCTAACTTCCTCCTCCTTTCTTTTAATAAATATCAGTGGAGTGACTACTCTTGCCCTCCCGTTCTTTAGACTAGTAAGGAGAGACATTAGAAAGCACACAATTAATTGATTACACTTGAGGTAAGTGTTACCAAGAAACTGTAAAGGCTACCATGAGAGCGTTTGGTGGAAGACTTCTACTGGCAGACACACCCTGAGGAACATGTGGGAGGCAGCTAGAAAAGAGGAGTGAGAAAGTCCTGAGGTCGGAAGATGTGGTGTCATCACCAGCCCACACTAAAGCTGAGCGGTTGGGCTAGAGTTTAGTGAGTTTCCATCAAAGTAAGGAGGGATCCAGGGAACAATTTGTAGGTAGCAATATGATATTTGTCCTTTTGAAATTCCTCCAGCCGCTGGGTGGAGCTAGGACAGTAGGGGATAAGGGTGCATGCAGAAGGATCCAGGTTGTGTTTATAACCTGGGTACTTTTGACAGTGTGAAATTGTCCACAAGTCACAGGGAATTTTGCCTCTCTGCCCCTATACAATATGCAGGCAGTAACCCCCATTCTTGAGGACAGTTACACATCCCCCCTAATTCCGAACACTTTCCTGAGAGGAGGGAAAATTGTACCACTGTTTGAGAACCACTGACATTGGCTGTTGTAATAATCTACACTTTGGTTTCCAGAGTGAGGCACTGCATATCCCAGGAGGCTAGGAGGCATCCCTGGGGAAGAAGGAAAGAAACATGACAGCTTTAATCCCTGCCCATCATATATGATAAAAGTGGGGACAAAATTAAGCTTTGTATCACTGAACAGAGGGCTTGGTGCCCTGGTCCCCAGGTAGTCTCAGGTGATGTGCGCACTCCGAGGTAAGAGCAGCAGTTCCACAGGGACGCAGGCTGTCACTTGCTTGTTTCTGTGCATTGTCAGCTTTGTGATTTATGTGTGCCCATGAAGTAGAGATGTGGATTCTGTTATCTGTTTTAAAATAGAGTACAGAAGAGTCCTATACAGAAACCACAGATTGAAAATTATATTAATAATATAAGAACAGAGTAACAAAAAGAAAACAGCAGAGTTAAAATGACTAGTTAGCAGTAAATTTAGATTAAAAAATGACACCATCATATCTGGAAAAAAGTAAACCAAAAATTGAAATTATCCAGAAGAGACACTTATTTGTCTACACTTTTGTTAAAGATGACTTTGAGTCTAAATATACTATATCATATCTTAGATTTTGCCTAATGAAAGTATGAAGTCATAATTATTAGCACAAAACTTTGCTTCATCTTTTTGACATGCTTTTAAAAGTTTGTCTTTAGTAGTATAACTTACAGCTTAGTACACTTGGTATATTTTATTGACAAGTACAGATAAGTGGTGCCTGCTGAAATCTTTTCTTTTGGCTGGAGAAGCACTGGTCTCGGCAGATAATAGTTTGTGCTCAGCTGTGGCAGCAGAGATGGAGACAATTACATGTCTTCTAGAAACGTGTATGGGGAAGACGTGGTGGTGACTCAGTGAGGTGGGAACCAGAGAGAAACAGATCGAGGCTGAGCCATATCTCTAGCAGATGTCAGACAGGTGGCACTTTTTTTTTAAGAGAATTAGATTTGGGAGACAGTCTTTTTTTTAAATTACAGTTGATAAGTTACAGGTATACAATACAGTGATTCACAATTTTAAAGGTTATATTTCATTTACAGTTATTATAATATATTTGCTGTACTTTCTGTGTTGTATATCTTGTAGCTTAATATATACCTAGTAGTTTGTACCTGTTAATCCCCTGCCCCTGGATTGCCCCAGCCTCCTCCTCACTCTCCACTGGTAACCACTAGTGTGTCCTCTCTCTCTGTGAGTCTGCTGCTTTTTGTTAGAGTCACTAGTTTGTTGTACTTTTTAGATTCCAGTTCTGTGTAAGACAGTAAATTTGAAGTGTGTTATTCAACAAGCATTTAAATCCTCCACTGTACAGATCAGGAGAGAAGACTGAGTCAGAGATAGGTATTGGCAAGTGAGCTCCATACAAACAGTCACAAAAAGCATGACTATGATGAAGATAACCAGGGGAGAAAACAGTTAGTGAATGGAGACATGGACTAAGGAACAGACACTGTGACGAGGGGGAAATGGCCAGAAACACAGAAGGAAAGCAAGGAGAGTCGGTCCTTACAGAAACTAAATGAAAGGCAGAAGGAAAGGGCCAGGCGTGCCGTGCGATGCTGGAACTTCATGCCAAATGAGGTTTCAGGAGTCCCTACTGCCATGCGGAGGTTGTTGGTGATGCACGGAAGTAGTTTAGAGAGTTGAAAAGGACTTACTAAGGCAGAATTCTGGTGGGAGTGGGCTTGAGGCACGGATGGAACATGAGGATGTGCACCCTTCAATCAACCAAGTGTACTTTTTCCATTCCAAAGTAGTATTTGGTTTCTAATTATAAAAGTTTCCTTTTCTGTTTCAGAAAAATTAGGAAATACGGAAGGGAATAAAGATAGAAATAAAATGATCAAATTTCTCAACTGATGTCAACTAATATTAATGTCAGTCTCTTGATATTTTCCTCCAGTACTTATTTATATATAGTTATGATCTTTATTTCAGTATTATAAATTAAATTGTACATTACTATTATTCTGTTTTCTTGCCTTTACATTTTCTCTTGCCTTTAAGTATTTTTTGAAGTATGATTTTTTTTAACCAGCTGAGAAGTATTTCTTCATCTGGCTATATAAAATATGAATATACTCTTAAACTTTGGGCAAGTAAGTCATTTGTAGTACTCCACTTCTGTGAATAATTCCGTGATGAACATCTTATTTGTACATCTTGAACTAAGAGCTCTTCATACAGATAGCACTCCTGGTTCTTTTAAGGCTTGTGAAAATACTAATAATCTCTGTCCAAGATGTTTTGGGGTGAGAGCTTCTCAGTACCATTACACTCCCATCAGCATCATTTTCTGTAATTGTGCATATTCTATTCCCTGTTTTAAAATCATGTTTGGGCATATGTCTGTGTGTTAGTTAATCGGTGCATTTCTTGAAAATCCCGTGAGTTTGTGTTTTCCTTTTTACCCTAATTTCAGTCTTAAAGGGTACTCAGTATTTTATATCACTTATCATAACTTAAGTATTATATCATCTGTCCTTGTATTTTATGCACTTTCATATTCGTGAGTTTTTCCTTTTTATCCCCTGATTTTTACTACATGAAACTACCCAGCTTTGTTTCTTAGAAACTGTTTAAAGGTATGTACTCTGTTTTAAATTATGGCTGTAAAACTTTTTTCACAATAAGACGTGTCATTTCCTAAGCTTGATTGGAAGCATTGTCTTTGTTCTGGAAAATGATTCTATTTGCCTTAAAATCATCTGTATATTACACGGAACTGCTACTCTTGATAGTAGCTGTGTTCCCTCTATCACACATGGTGACTGCTGTGGTTTCTTCTTTCCAACCTGCTGATGATTCTTCTTGACAGAGAAGATGAAAGAGAAGAAAACAGGCACTAACGTTTATTGAGTGTCTGCAATATAGCATCTATTTGCATAGGTTACCTCATTTAACCTTAATTCTGGGAGGTAATGTTCATTGTGATCATTTTATAGCTGACAGAACTGAAGTTAAAAGGCATAACTTGTTCATCAAAACTTCCTTAGTAAGTGTTAGAATCAGATTGAAACTCTGTGAGTTAATTCAACGAATACTTAGTGCTTAGTCTGTAGGCACTGTCTGCCCCTTAAGATACATGAGTGAATAGAACATACGCAGATCCTCTGCCTTCGTGGGCCTAAGGTCAGGATGCCAGGGTAGTTGTAGGTTTAGTGAGGGGCTTTCTTCCTGATTGTGTCCTCACACGGCCTTCCTTGGTGTGTGCAGGCAGAGAAACAGAGAAGAGAATCTGTATCTCTTCCTGATTTTGTGAGGGTGTGAATCCCATCACAGGACTCCATCCTCGTGAGCTCATCTGCACCTCAGGATCACCCAGTTCCTGCACCTCCGTAATCATCACCTTGAGGATTAGGGCTTTAACTTGGGAGTTTTGAGGGGATACAAGCATTCAACCCACAGCAGACTCTAAAACTTTCTTCCTTTAGATCATCCTAGGCTGCTACTTCTGTATAATGCAAAATACATTGTTGGATTACTCTCTCTCCTTACCACATCGGGGGCTTGTCCTTCTGAATTTCTTGTTGCTATCAACATAAAATCCCCCTTCTCCCATAAAGAGAGAGGTGAATATTTTTATTTGCTTTTGTATTTTCACAAGCTTCACCTCATTCAGAATCTCAGCTTTCATTCCAGTATTTTACAGGCCTTTACCTCTCCCATTGTATTCATTGTATTTTTCATGGAATTTTCACATTAGGAGTTC
>NW_011494957.1:639111-655590 GCF_000754665.1 Bison bison bison | reverse complement strand
TTACCTCTCCCATTGTATTCATTGTATTTTTCATGGAATTTTCACATTATTTAAGTGTGCCTTATTTTACAGTGCGTGTGCTTTTGAAGAATTCAAGTAAGTGGAATTTTTGTGAATAGCACCAAACTTTTAGTGAAAACTTGGTGCTATAAAAGATTTCCATTTCATTTTTACTTTTGTATAATTATGGCTTACATCTTCTGGGATAATTTAATATTTTCAATTATTCAGCTGTTTAATGTCTATTGAGCTAGTGACAATGTGGCAGAGATGACATGAAGCAAACATATTAAGTGAAGTATTTTTACTGGAATACTGAGTATGTCAGGATGGTTAAAGCAGTGTTAATCTTTTACTTCACAGATGGGTCCAAATTAATCACTAGTGAGACACATCTTGTGCTTCTTATGCCAAGTTCTAGATAGATGCCCTCTAGACCATAAGACATTTTGTTTAATAAGAGGTTTAATATGAAATCATTAATACACTCCATTATGAAAAGAAAAATACTGTTTCCAGGGAGTTGTTTCTCTAGAGATGTTTAAATATAGTAGGTGGGGGAAGGAGGCATGTTGGTACACAGAAGACACATAATAAATGCAAACACCTCTTGGAGCTGTAATTGTCTTTACTTCTGACCTTGCATGTTAAATTCCATTTATTTCAAGAGCACTTTCTTGTTGTTATGCCTGTCAGCACATATTGATAATAGGAGTTTGCATAATGTGTATTGTGTAAGAGTGATTATTGTTGCTCAGTCGCTAAGTCGTGTCCGACTAAGCCTAACCCTCTGGGCTCCTCTGTCTCTGGGATTTCCCAGGCAAGAGTACTGGAGTGGGTTGCCATTTCCTTCTCCAGGGGATCTTCTCAACTCAGGCATCAAACCCAGGTCTCCTGCTTGACAAGCAAATTCTTTACCTGGTAAAGAGATTCTTTACCGGGTGGATTCTTACACCGCTACCTGTGTAAGTGATGAATTTGTGTATTTTCAGATTTTTTTAATATAATATGACTGGTATCTTTGGGTCTTTTCTAGGTTTGTGACTTGGCTTTTAGCCTGAAGAAAATGCTGATCCGACACAAGATGACTCATAATCCCAATCGTCCGCTGGCAGAATGCCAGTTTTGCCATAAGAAGTTTACAAGGAATGACTACCTCAAAGTGCACATGGACAATATCCATGGGGAGGCTGACAGCTAATGGCAGCTGCAAAGGAATTAAGCCATTCAGAAGGGCTCCGGATAGGAAACCCAGGTTTCTCTCACCTGATAAGCGTAGCAGAAGTAGCCAAAACTCACTCACTGGTCTCACAGTTCTTATTTGCCTACCTTTAGAGTCTGTACATACATATGCAAAAAAAGACAAAAAACACTACTTTTATTAAGAAATAGTAAAAATGGAAAAAAATAACTTTATAAACTTCCAAAATACTACTTTTGTTATGTCATATAAAAATGGAAAAGGAGCCATGTCATCTTCTTCTTGGCCAATCTCTCTGTAGTGAGGTTTATTAACATACTCTTTGTCAGGCTTTTTAATTTTATTTTTATCCTTATGTGTGTGTGTGTACGTGCTGGTTATCACAATTGGTTATTACTAATTTAACCAGAAAGGAATTAAGATTTCCAAGATATCATTACAGATAAGGATGAGAGGCAAGAGTTTCCCAAGTCTCAAGTGCAGTAACAGTATAAAACTCGCTGTTTGTGAAACAGGCCAAAAGTTGATGGTCCTTCATAGCTCCTTACAACAGATGAGTTTAAAAAGGTGTTTAAGAACTAAAACATCTACTGAAATTTTCCTTATTTTAGACAATCCTCAGGAAACATTTCCTCATCATTCAGTTGCCAGCATTCACGGCTAGAATACTTATATCAACACAGAAGTGGCCATAACACTTAAATTTGTCCAGGTGATTCTCCTGAGTTTCTACTAGCTACCTTTAGAAATTAACAACAGATGACTAACCGTGGAAACCAAATGGGCTCTCAGTATCTGCTGACTGACGGAGCAGCAGGACGGCAGGTGCATCAGGGTGCTGACCTGGCCCTTCACCCTCTCGTTGCATCGGGGAGCACAGGGCCTGTCCGTGCAGATGCAGCAGTCCTCAAAGCATGTACATCCTGTTTCTCAAGAGACATTTTCCAGAATCTTGGCAGTAGGTGATTCTGAAACACTTTTGAATTACTCTCAATCCTTTATAATTAGGAATCCAGAATAAAAAACACAACCCTGGCAGTTGTTATGACGAAATGATCGCCAATGTTTAAGGGAAATTGAAGCAAGAAGCATAATTTCTTCCTTTAGGTTATATTTCGGTTCAGTACTTGAAAACAACGTACAATGAACAGCTTGTCTTGGGAGAAGATATGATAAAATGTAATAATGTTGTTAAAGTAGCGTAGAAAAATCCCAACCAGCAAAAACTTAAAATGAATCCCAATTCAAGAACTTTTCTATTTGGAGCCCATTCAAAAGAGAGAAAGTATAATTTTAAGGAAGTTATTTAATTCTAATCATTTGTGGAGAAAGGTTATCTGAAGACAAAATTCTCTGAAATCAGGAATCTTGTTTTAGAATTATATTTATGTTCAGTTCCAGTTCTAAAAAGAAGCAACGATTCATTATAGATATTTAAACTCTGTGAAAAATACTAAATTTGAAATTCACCAGAGATAATTTTTAAAAATATAAATCCCTGGATTATAATTTAGAAGATGTCTGAGTATGGCTATATGAAGCATTGGTTCTGAAATTATAGACTATATTTTATACAAATAGATTTTGGTCTTGTTTCTTGCTATGTCATTTGTTTCAGTCGTATATTTTTAGATCTAAAGTGTTTTCATTGTAACATAACAGTGTGCTTAATCTCATTTGAATATAAAAGGACAGTTGTAAAATTTAATAGATGGTATTATTTAAACATGTTCTGCTCATTCCTTTGGGTGCTGCCTTCTCTGTATGGGATGCTTCATAGCCCAATTGTGTGAAACTTGAAGCCAGACCAACTGTGTATCATCTCAATGACTCACAATTTACAGGGCTGCTGAGGAAGTTACCCTGGAAAGCATGTTATCAACATGCTGTGGAGAGGACTGATGACGATTGAAGTGCTGGATGTGATCTGGCCCAAGGTTTGCAGTCAAAAAAGACTTCAGAAAATGACGTGCAGAGACCTGCTGGTACACCATCCTTTATTTTCAAAGCACTGAAACCAAAACAGACCCTTAAAAGATCATTTCCGTGCTATCACCTTTTATCTGAAAGACGATTATTTATAAAACATTTCAGATATCTTAGAGTTTGTGTCTTAGAACTTTAAAATCACTTAGCAATAACAAAGAGATAAGAATTCATTTCGTTTGAGAAATTAAGAACAGAAATAAGACAGTCATAGAGGAAAAGATCAGGCATGCTGGAGTGCAGGTACTCACTTTAAAGAATCTTCCTCGTAGGCTGCAGAAGGTTACGGCTCCCATACGTTTGTGGGAAGAGGTCAAACTCTTACCCTGAGGTCAAGACTGATGGTCAAAAGTATTTAGTAATACGGGTAGGTTCAGATATACTTTTATAGTTACTATCTTTGTATAGTAACATTTAACATATTTGTATATCTAGAATTTTTTTTCTTGTTTTACAATCACTGGCTTCTGTTTTCTTTTTTTTCCTTGCCTTTTTTATTGGAGGTTGCTGTTGGTGATACAAAACAGTTTGTTAATCATATTTGCAGCATAAAAGTATTCATTGGTGATTCATTTTGGGAGTTACACAAAATAGTTAAAATACTACTTTTCAGAAACATTTTTATGTTTTTTTTTGTGTGTGTATATGCAGAGGATCACTCTTATGCTTATATTGTACATGCAAATACATTACTTTGTTCAAAACTCTTCAGACTTGTTGCAGCCAAGCAGGATATGAATCACAGAAACTCTTATAATGGTAGTTTGTGCATTCAGTTTTATGGGCTGCTACTCTCTCAAAGCTGGAAGGGAGGAAAAGAGGCTAGGTACTGGAAATACTAACTTTTTCCTTCACAAGCTTAAATGTTACTTGTGAAAACTTGTCTTGGGGTTGTAAATATATGGAGATGGACAGGTAGGAGGAAATGTGCCTATTTAAAACCCTAAAATTTTGTCATTAATAATGAGGTTTACTTGCCTGTACATATATAAATGCAGTATTTGTGAATACAGTAGAACTTTAGTACCATTTTTATTTTATTATAAATCTGTAATCTATATAATCACTACCACAGCTGGAATCAGCATTGTATTTTACGATAGGACAGTTCTACAGTAAAATCAAAATGAACATTTAAAGTTGTTTTTGATGAAAGAGGAAAATATAATTGTCATTACTCCCCGACTCCTGTTTTGCAGTTTTATTTCTAAGCATTTCTAGATCTGGAAAATCTCTATAGTTAAGCCAAGTTGGTTTCAGGGCCACAGAGAGAACACCATCTTTAACTCTCATCTCACTTTTGGTCAAACGTAAACACCATGTGAAAAGAAACATTACTAATAATGAAAAAAACTTGATTTATAATATTATCTCTGAGCATAAATATCCTGATATTCACAAATATAATTTAAAGATGATTAAAGTTACGTCTAATATTTTGTACATTCCTTCTTTTAAAAGTGGTGTTTTATTATTATGGTGGTGTTTCAATCTTGTGAGGTTTCCCTGGTACAAAAAAATTATCATCATCATACTTAGGATTCTCCAAGTAGTTGGCTTAGAAATGATACATTCATTTACCTTTGATGTGTCAGAAGTCATTTAATTAGCTGAGGCTCTAGTTCTTTGGAACATCCGTAGTGTTAACTACTTTGGGCTCAATATTGTTATCACTGCTGGTAGTTAATTTGTTATATGACAGGAAAAAAATTAACACCGGAGCCTTCAGTCTGGGCCATGTTAGAATAGTCTAGATTTCCTAGACCCGTGAACTGGCACAGAATGCAAAGAGGATCTTATACCAGAATGGTGCTGCTAATCCTGTGTCCAAGTTCGCATTCTCTCTTTAAAGAATGCGTAACACAGTACTGGAAAACAGCATATATAAAAATGTTTCTATTTATTTCACAGCAGGCTTCCTAAACATTTGATATAGTTTTCTAACCCTGCAAGCATTTAAGCAAGTAGAGTAAGTTTTTATGCCACCTTGGCATGTGAGTCAGCAGAAGAAAATTAAGATTTTAGGTACTACTCATATGCTGAACATTGAGAAAGGAGATAAGACCAATGAAACTTGATGATCTAAATTAGTGTGAAGGAGTTAATATTAGAATATCACAGTTCCTAGCAAGTCACTATAGACTTCCTAGGAATTACTTACTTAATAATACATTTGCCTTTGTAAAATCATATAAAAATGAAAGGAATTCCAGCTTGTAGTGGATACCTCATTTTAAAATTTTGTCTTCTTGGAGAAAAATAATGGTCTTTTCCTTAAAGTAAAGTTCACCTGACATCTTTTATATTATGTTTGACTGGCCTACCTTTTCCTCCCATTCTTCTACTAGAGACTATTCCTTAAGTGTAAGTACATTTTGGATGTGTTTCTAATAAAGGACCTATGGTAAGATTTCACATATTTTATCCTGTCTGAAAATATTGTGCGTCTGTGATCATGAATCTGTCCTGCCTTTCCCAGTCTTACCTAGCCTTCATATGACACAGAGGGCTTTTATTAGACTCTGTACTTAGGGAGAAATTTATTCTTTACACCTAACGTACGAAATTCATCATCACCAATATGTACAGCTGATTAAAGCCTGACATTGTAGACATAATTCAAGACACTCCTTTGTATGGTTCTCGCTGACCCATGGCAGCTGGTGATGCACAACTTGAAACGAAAGAGATTGCTTAAAAATATTCCTGGGACTTTGATACCATGGACGTAAGTATAACTGCTGAAATCTGAAAGAATACACCACCATTATTGGGATTTAGTTGTTGGAACAGTATGTCCTTTGTTCGTTCTTTAATATTTGATAATGCAACTCATAAAAAGGGAAGTGCATTGACCTCCAACTTGATATTTGTGTTTCCTTGCTATAGTATTAGCATCTGGAGAGCTGAAACTGTATTTGATGAACAAAAGAAGGTCTGAAATTAACTTTTGTGAAATCACACTGTATAGTTCCTATGCTAAGTAGGAACATAAAAATATGGGAAACAAAATCACATTGAATTGATTCTAAAACCTATTTAAATTGGAAAAATGAGTCTTTTATGGAATATTGCCTTTAGGCATTAGAAATTCTGAAAAATTAAATTTGGGGAAAATTAACTGATCACTTACTTTTGACTGCCTAAGTCTAGTTTTACTGTTCAAATGTAGGGAAATCTGCTGTTACTTTCTGGTACTCACTTACCTATATAACTGCTTACAGCTCACCTTCTACCTAGCAAATACACCGCTTACTCAAGAAGGTAACATACAGTAAAGCAGCGTCGAGTACACACCATTCGGCATCGCTTCAGCCTCTCCGACTCCTTGCATGTGGAATCCACTCCTTGTGCTCTTTCAGCTGCTGCGTGACTTCACGTTGTCTCCAGTTCCGCCTTCCGCTTGGTTCTGAGAGTGACAAGTTGGTGGTGTTCCCAGACTCAAATTATGATATTTAGGATATTAAGTTGTATCCTTTCTGCTCTGGCTATAAAATATGAAATTGGGGCAGACGAATTTAGTTGATTAGGGTATTATTAGACTAAGTATTTGAGTTGAGCCAACTGGCTTTATACTGAGCAAAGCTATTGCTCAGTGTTCTGAGTTACGGATCTCACCCCTAAAAAGCCAAGGGCATGTGGCTTGTTTCAACTTCAGATCCTGAGAGACAGAGAAAGTCATGAGGAATAAAAGAGGAATTCTGCAGGTATGTGCTACAGACTGGAGTGTAACAACGCCCTTCTAAAAATGGGTAGGTTGGAATTAAAATCTCAGGTAAGGGTACTACAACTGAAGAACTAAGATGGCTTTCCTAAGGCTTACACGTGATGGAGCTGAGATTAAACCTCCGTCTCTCAACTTCTCTTTCTCTCTCCACGTACTGGACATCACTCACATCACGCTTAGACAATACCATTCTGAGTCTGAGTTTATGCATATCTAGAGAAGAATGCCGTCTTCTAAGTGTCTGTCACAGTAAGTACTCCTTTAAAGGAATGGTTTATAATGTATGTACATACATACGATGGTGCATATTGATAGTCAGCAAGTTAATTAACCAGAAAAATAAGGAAATTATATTCTGGGAAGGGGGACCAAAGTCACTGAATTTGAGATAAGCATTATGTATAGTTAATAATCAGAGACAAATCTATTAAAGCTTATTTAAATATTAATATCATATTTCTACATTTCTTGTGTATATCACATTCTTTATAAATAATGTTTTTGACTAGTTTCCTGGATGGTCTGTTGCAAATGCATACATATCTTGTGGGAATTTAAATACACATACAAGATTGAGCAGTACATAACCAAATTTCATGTTTTAATCAGACAATAAGATAATTATTATAGCCACAAAATATCCTGTACACTCTGCTTTGAGTGAGGAAGTACTTTAACAAAGGTGTAGTGTAAGAAATCACTGAGAATTTAGTTACAAAATATATTTTACCTGAAATTCAAAGCTATGTAAATCCACAATTTTCTCATACTTTAAAGAGGAAAGGGAAAGTGGATAAAGATAGAAAGCATTAAATCTATTTTAGACATGGAAAAAAAAAATCCAGAGGTGAAAACAGCTATTTTCCCACTTGAAAGGGAATGATGGGCATAAGAAAAAGGGTAGAAGGATCATAAGTTTGGCAAGATGATAAACTGTAACATCATTTATCAGCTAAATTATGTTCATTTCCTTAGCAGTAAAATGGATTTAATAGTATCTACTGGTTGGTTCTATTATGAGAAATAAGTCAGAAAAAATTCATTTATTTATGCAAAGGATGCCTGGGACATTAACTAGAGTTCAAATTAATCCTACCCCAGTATTCCTCCAAGTTAATGCCTTGTCATCCTATATGCCTTCAGAAAATTCTAAAATCCCCAACATTCCATCTCCTACTTTGAAGCAAACTTGTCACAAGGCAAGTCAGACAAGTTTTAAATTGTGTATCACTGATGTAATTATGCTTCTATCACTAATTATGGTGATAGAAGCATTTCATTTAGGAATGTTTTGAAAATTCTTAAGTATTATGTCAATTTAGCATACATACTTCTAGAAATGACCTGTTCTTTTAACCCAAGCATAAAAATAAAATTTTTAATTCCTGGATTATTAGGTGTTTTTTGTTTTGCTTAAACTACATTTAATCTTCTTTTAACGCACAATCAATGATTTTGGGTTTGTAATTGAACTACCTACCTCTCCACTAATGAAATAATAGCACCAAAGTGTTCAAAGGGGAACAACTCTATTATATTGTTCATATATTAAATGCCATGAGTGACAGCAAAATGGAGCTCTGCTATAATATCAAGTAGCAAAAACTGGGTGATTCCATATAAATTTTAGGATTATTTGTTCTAGTTCTGTGAAAAATATTACGGGTAACTTGATAAGGAACGTTAAATCTGTAATTGCTTTGGGTAGTATGGCCATATTAACAATATTCTACCAATTCCAAGAGCATGGGATATCTTACATTTTGTTGAATCATCTTCAGTTTCCTTTACTAATGTTTTATACTTCTCAGCATTTAAGTCTTTCACATCCTTAGTCAGGCTTATTTCTGACTCTTGTGCATTCTGGGATGTAATGTCCTGAAAATATCAATTAAGTTTAATTGTTCTGTTGTATTATTTAGGGTCTCTGTTGCCTTGTTACTTTGCTGTCTAGAAGACCTGTCCATTGATGTGACTGTGGTGTCAAAGTCTCTACTGTTACAGTATTCTGTAAATTTCTCGCTTTATGTATTTGGGTGCTCCAGTATTAGAGGCACCTGTGTTGATGAATGTAAACTCCTCTTGTATTGATCCTTTCATCATTTATAGTCTCCTCTAAATTTCTCTATGTCCTTTGTTTTGAAGTCTGCTTATCTGATTCCAAGAATTGCAGTCCCCGCTTTCTTGTCATTTTTGTTTGCATGCAATATCTTTTTCTGTCCCTCCTGTCACTTTCAATCTGTGTGTCTCCCTTGCACTAAAGTGGGTCTCTTGTAGACTGTTTTTTTAATCAAATTGCCCCCCTTTTTTTTTTTAGTTTATGTTGGAGTATAGCTGATTAACCGTGTTGTATTAGGTATATAGCAAAGTAATTCAGTTATACATATACATGTATCTATTTCAAATTATTTTCCTAGTTAGCTTATTAAAGAGTATTGAGCAGAGTTTCATGTGCTGTGCAGTAGGTGCTTGTTGGTTATCTGTTTTAAATACAGCGGTGTGTACATGTTAGTCCAAACTCACTATCTATCTCTCCCTCCCACCCTTCCTCCCGGGTTAGTATAAGTTCATCCTCTTTGTGAATCTGTTTCTGTTTTGTAAATAAGTTCCATTTGTATCATGTTTTAAGATCTGCATATAAACTATCATATGATATTTGTCTGTCTAACCTACTTCACTTGGTAGAATGTCCAGGTCCATCCATGTTGCTGCAGATGGGGTTATTTCATTCATTTTTACAACTGTAGACTTTGGCCATCTGACTGGTGTGTAGTTTTGATATGCATTTCTCTATTATTAGTGGGGTTGAGCATCTCCTCATATGGCACATCTCTCTGATTGAAGCACAATCTACTTGGAGAGGGTATGGAGAAAAAGAACCCTCCTACATTGTTGGTGGGAGTGTAAATTGGTAGAGCCACTATGGAGAACAGTATGGAGGTTCCTTAAAAAACTAAAGATAGAGCTACCATATCACCCAGAAATCCCACTACTGGGAAAATACCCTGAGAAAACCATAATTCACAGACACATGCACCTCCAGCAGTGCTATTTTCAATAACCAGGACACGGAAACAACCTAAATGTCCATCAACAGATGAATGGATAAAGAAAAGGTGGTACATTTATACAATGAAATATTACTCAGCCTTAAAAAAGAATAAAAAATGCCATTTGCAACATGGATGGACCTAGACATTATCATACTAACTAGAAGTAAGACAGAGAAAGCAAATTTCTTATGATGTCACTTACACATGAAATCTAAAAATATTGATCAACTGGGAAACTGTCTGGTGGTCTGGACTTCCACTTTTACTGCCGAGGGCCTGAGTTCAATCCCTCATTGAATCCCTAAGATCCTGCAAGTTGTATGGTTTGTGCCAAAAAAAAATGATGCAAATTAACTTATTTACAAAACAGAAATAGTGGTAGACCTTGAAACTTCTGGTTGCCAAAGGGGGAAGGTTATGGGTAAGGATAAGTTAGGAGTTTGGTAATAACATATCCACACTAATATATATAAAATAAATAATCAACAAGGGCCTACTGTATAATACAGGTAACTCAGTGACCTGCGATAGTCTATATGGGAAAAGAACCTGAGAAAGAATATAACTAAATCACATTGCTATACACCTGAAGCTAACATAAAATTGTGGATCAACTCTATTCTAATACAAAATAAAAATTAAGACAAAATAATAACAGGCAGAGAGAACCAAGGGTCAGAAATGAACTCTACCCCTAGCCAACCCAGCATCCATCTGTGGTCACATGGTTGAGCCCACACAAGTCTAGTAGTAGAACTGCCTCAGACTAACCACAAAACTGTCAGAGGTAATAAACAGCAGTTACTTTGAAAAGATACGCTGTTTCGGGTGGTATGTTACACAGCCGTAGGTAACCAATAATGTGCCCTTGACAATGTTGAGAAGAACCAAAATTATAAAGTTAAGAACAAACGTAGTGTGGTTTTTCCAGAATTTTTATCCACAGGTGAGTGTTTAAGACTTTTGTTTTATTTAAAATTTACAAAAGTGGCTCTACAGCTGGACTGTACCCTAGAGGTTTGTCCTCTAGCTCTGTGTGTGTGCATGCGTGTGTGTGCATGCAATGCAAAGTTTTCTACATAAATGTCATAAGAGAGTTTTAAGTAAGTACAACCATTTTCTTAGGTTCTTATCCCTGGAAAATCGTAATATTCTCAAAATTAATTTCACTAAACAGTATTTCAGAGAACCAAAGGTTTGAAAGTATATTTTAAAACAACTTATGAGACCCAGCCTAAAATGGTTGGCTCAGAATTTTAATGTCCTTCCCATGTGCTCTATGACTATAGATTTTGCAGGCAGCTTGTGAGAATTTTGGTAAGGAGAATTTACCTTGCAGGGTTTAGAAGAGGAAGCCATTAACTGTTCTCACCAAGAGAATTTCAAATGCTAAAGTCAAAATTTTTACTTAATTTAGCAATTAATTAGTAAAGAGGAAGGTCTTCAGGGAGTCACTGACTACTAATATTTAGGTTCCATAGAGAACATAGCACAGGGAGTTCTAGAGTACCTAGCACTGTGGAGTTCCCCTTACTTTGAGCCAAGCTGCTGCACCTGCCTCTAGCCCCATATGCAGAGGACAGCCTTCAGCACAGACTTGTCCAAGATTTCCTGCTGACCTGTCAGCCTGAATACACACAAATTCCGGATTTCTGTGATACTCCACTTGATAAGTTTGTATAGTTTCTAAGCAATAACTAATTAGTTTAAACAATAACTAGTGACTGATCTAAAAGGTACTAGCATACTGATTGCAGTTTGGGGGTCACCTGCACTTTGATGAAGTCAGGAAATCCCCAATGATCTGCTAGCCCTGGAGGTTTGGCCTGTTGGGGAGCTGTAGTGTTCTTGCTCCAGTTGTGTTCCATCTGAACATGGCATTTAACTCTGAAATGGATCAAACTCAGTGCTTATTCTTCTCTTTGTCTACTTACCTTTATATGCGAAAGACCAGGCTGTGACCAAACTGGAAGTTAAGCTAGTTCTGTTTACTTAGGTCTCACATAGTAATTCCTCAGGTGTAACTTAAATTATATATTTAGATATAAGTGCAGATAAGTATATTATTGATCATATGGCTATGCAGTGTTAACAATGGAAGAAAGACATGGCAGAGAATTCTAAAATATAATGATTCAAAAAGATCTTTATATTTTGCAATGTAAATTTCTATCTTCAGATTCAGTTGGATACAGCAAAATTAACTTCAGTGGGGAATGAAAGTGCAGATCCCCAGATGTTAAGGTTCAGGGGTGGATAGCAGAGCTAAGGGAGAAAGGCTTGTTTGGAGGTTATGTTGACAATGACCTTCCTCAGAGAAGGAAAATAAATTGGTATGAGAAAATGAGTTAGGGAAAGGTGAAGTACAGTGAATTACTCCCTGCGTCCCTCTGAAAGTTTGTCCTGTTAACCCAGGGGTGGTGATCTTGCATTCTGAGGTTATGGTTTATTTTCCAGGAGTAAGTAAGTAACAGAACTCCTTGCTTTGCATGTTATGTAATTTGGACTCTGTTACATTATTTCGGGGTGCCCTTGTAACAACTCCCAATACTTAGCAAACTTTTTTAAAAATATTTTTGCTTCCTTGTACATTCTTACTACATATTTTTTGACTTCAGAAGAATGACTTATTTAGAACTGTTTCAGAGCCAGTGATATGTGCTTTAAATAATTATTATGTTATCCTAAATCATATTTTGAATTCAAATAAATTTCTATGCTGATAAAAAATTTTTTTTTTGATCTTACTAAAATGACACAGGAACAGGAGTTCAGATTCAACAGCTATCATATCAGGCTTCGTATGTAGTCCTTTGCATGTGGCCTTCTCTAGCCTGGGTCATGTCAGAAACCACAGTCTCTGGGACCTGCTCCATCCTACGAACCTGCCCACAAGGAGACTACAGTGTCTGTTCAGAACACTCAGCTCTCAAGCATTGTAGATACAGCAGTTGCTGCAACTGACACCTGATAAAAGATGATTTATTTTGGTTCCTGGACCCTCAGAGCCTCGTGTCATGCATTTTTAGACAATGCCCCTGATGCAAGGCTTCCAAACAACTAAATACCGTATTTTCATCCCTGTAATGCCCTGAACCTTTTTGTTCCTAATATAGCCCATATTGTTCCTCAGTGGTCACCCGTAGGCCCTGCCACCCACTGCCCTTATGCTTCTCCGTGTCTTCTGATACTGCCTGTTTCAGCATACTCTCCTATAGCTTCCAGTTTTTTTATAAGTGTATATGCTCACCTTCCAGCTCCACTGATACATGTCTCGTATATATGATGGGGGCTTTTTCTCTTCTGTCTCACAAACCTCTAGAGTCAATAATTGAGTAGGTGCCATGGGATGCAAGGTTGGCCTAACATTCGAATCTCAAGGAAGTTCACAATATTAACAAAGTAAAAAAAGTGATGTCATCTCAGCAGACAGAAAAAACACATTTGACAAGACGATACCTGATAACATTCTTGGCAAATTAGAAACAGAAGGAGATTTTTTCAACCTGAGATAGATATAAGCAAAAATCAATAGCTAGCTTCATACTTAATGGTAAATAAATACTTTCTCCCCTGAGGTTAGCAAGAAAATAGAATGTCTAAAGACTTCGAGTCAACATTGTATTGAAAGTTCTAGTCACTATTATTCTTGGACAACATGGTCATTAACACAGAAAATCTGATAGACTCTACAAAAAAACAACTCACAAATGCACTGAGTAAGGTTGTAGGATACAAGATCATTATACAAAAATCAATTCTATTTCCATACATTGAATAACGAGAAACTGAAAATCATTTAAAACAGTATCAAAAATATAAAGTACTTTGGGACAATTCTAATAAAAGATGTACAAGATCAGAAAACTATAAATCATTGCTAGAGCAATCTTAAATATCCAAATCGTGAAGAAATATGCTTTGTTCATGGGCTGAAAGACTCAATGTTGCTAAAATGACAATTCTTCCTAGATAGATTTATAGCTTCAACACAATCTAGACCAAAATTTGAGTGTTTTTTTAAAGAAATCAGTATGGTGATTCTGAAATTCATATAGGAATGCAAATGATAAAAATAGTTGAAATAATCTTTAGAAAGTTAAAAACATGGAAACCTTATCCTGCGTAGTTTTAAGCTATATTAGTTAACAATTGAGTTTGACACAAGTATTAAATAGATGAACAGAAGAAACAGAAGTCCACATATTCAGGAACAATTGCTTTCCAATGAAGTTGCAAAGGAAATTCAGTGGAGAGAGGGTTGTCTTTTCACCAAATAGTGCTAGAACAATTAGATACCCAGGTGGACTCATGTGAGCAGGAGCGTAGATGCAGACCAAGCCAGATATGCTGTGCTGATGATGGAAAGGCCATGAACAGCACTGCCGTCTCCAATCTGATTTTGAGAAATGGTGAGCAACTCCTGGAAAACTTAAGAACAAAACAAAGCAAGCCACCATATTTTGTATGGTAGCTATGTTCCCAGAAAATTCAGTACATATTAAAACTATGCAAGATGATTTATATTTACATATAAGAAGAAATTAGGCTCGGAAAATTAGAACAGTGGCTGGTCCATACTGTATGTTCAATAGTTACTGAATGAACTAACAGGCTGCTTTCTACACCCTTTCCATTTTTAATTTTAAACTCTCAAAGGCTGTGAAAGGAAAGGAAAAAGTGAAATGCTTCAAATCTCATTTATTGAAGTATATATTTTGCTCTGGGAAATTCACTAAATATCCAAGACTCTCCATTATCTTTCCTATAAAATATAAGCTGAAGGAGATATCACTGCTGATCCTGAGCCACAGCTCTGTGTTCATCTCCCTGCAGGGGACAGTATTTCTGTCATTTCTAAATAATAGGACACGTTCTTAAGACTAAGATGCAGAGTCTCACTAAATTTGACATGCTGGTTTTCACTATAATTAATCTACTCACCTATTGTCCAGTGTTTATCCTCAGCCTCTTCCTGCTACCAGCCCATGGTCAGTTACAATCTGTCCCACTGCCTACTGCAGGAGTTGGGATCAATAACCAAACTCAGTGTGGTTGAAATAAAATTTCCCCTAGGTTGCAAGTACATCAGCTTTCATATCAACTCTGATAATTCTGATTCTTATTTCCCATTCTGAAAAAACTTGGAGAACTATTTTCACCATTCCTTTGCTATTTCAGTGCAACAACCAGATTCAGTCCAATAAGATCTATAAAAGTCCTGAGAAATAAGTTTTATCATTGAGAAGTACAGTTGTAGCATCTTAAGGGGGCACCTTTTTTCCAGTCCTGTGGCCACTGCTGAGTTTTCCAAATTTGCTGGCAAATTGAGTGCAGCACTTTCACAGCATCATCTTTCAGGATTTGAAATAGCTCAACTGGAATTCCATCACCTCCACTAGCTTTGTTCGTAGTGATGCTTTCTAAGGCCCACTTGACTTCACATTCCAGGATGTCTGGCTCTAGGTCAGTGATCACACCATCGTGATTATCTGGGTCATGAAGATCTTTTTTGTACAGTTCTTCTGTGTATTCTTGCCACCTCTTCTTAATATCTTCTGCTTCTGTTAGGTCCATACCATTTCTGTCCTTTATCGAGCCCATCTTTGCATGAAATGTTCCCTTGGTATCTCTAATTTTCTTGAAGAGATCTCTAGTCTTTCCCATTCTGTTGTTTTCCTATTTCTTTGCATTGATCACTGAGGAAGGCTTTCTTATCTCTATTTGCTATTCTTTGGAACTCTGCATTCACATGCTTATATCTTTCCTTTTCTCCTTCGCTTTTCATTTCTCTTTCAATCTCAAAGAAAGGCAATGCCAAAGAATGCTCAAACTACCTCACAATTGCACTCATCTCACACGCTAGTAAAGTAATGCTCAAAATTCTCCAAGCCAGGCTTCAGAAATACGTGAACCACGAACTTCCAGTTGTTCAAGCTGGTTTTAGAAAAGGCAGAGGAACCAGAAACCAAATTGCCAACATCCACTAGACCATCGAAAAAGCAAGCGAGTTCCAGAAAAACATCTATTTCTGTATATTGACAATGCCAAAGCCTTTGACTATGTGGATCACAATAAACTGTGAAAAATTCTGAAAGAGATGGGAATACCAGACCATCTGACCTGCCTCTTGAGAAATTTGTATGCAGGTCAGGAAGCAACAGTTAGAACTGGACATGGAACAACAAACTGGTTCCGAATAGAAAAAGGAGTACGTCAAGGCTGTATGTTGTCACTCTGCTTATTTAACTTATATGAAGAGTACATCATGAGAAATGCTGGGCTGGAAGAAGCATAAGCTGGAATCAAGATTGCCGGGAGAAATATCAATAACCTCAGATATGCAGATGACACCACCCTTATGGCAGAAAGTGAAGAGGAACTAAAAAGCCTCTTGATGAAAGTGAAAGAGGAGAGTGAAAAAGTGGCTTAAAACTCAACATTCAGAAAACGAAGATCATGGCATCCGGTCCCATCACTTCATGGCAAATAGATGGGGAAACAGTGGAACA
>NW_011494957.1:630395-639011 GCF_000754665.1 Bison bison bison | reverse complement strand
TTTTGGGCTCCAAAATCACTACAGATGGTGACTGCAGCCATGAAATTAAAAGACGCTTACTCCTTGGAAGGAAAGTTATGACCAACCTAGATAGCATATTCAAAAGCAGAGACATTCCTTTGCCAACAAAGGTTCATCTAGTCAAGGCTATGGTTTTTCCAGTGGTCATGTATGGATGTGAGAGTTGGACTGTGAAGAAAGCTGAGCACCGAAGAATTGATGCTTTTGAACTGTGGTGTTGGAGAAGACTCTTGAGAGTCCCTTGGACTGCAAGGAGATCCAACCAGTCCATTGTGAAGGAGATCAGCCCTGGGATTTCTTTGGAAGGAATGATGCTAAAGCTGAAACTCCAGTACTTTGGCCACCTCATGTGAAGAGTTGACTCATTGGAGAAGACTCTGATGCCAGGAGGGATTGGGGGCAGGAGGAGAAGGGGACAACAGAGGATGAGATGGCTGGATGGCATCACTGACTCGATGGACGTGAGTGTGAGTGAACTCCAGGAGTTGGTGATGTACAGGGAGGCCTGGCGTGCTGTGGTTCATGGGGTCGCAAAGAGTCAAACAGAACTGAGGGACTGAACTGAACTGAAGGGAGCACCGCAGGTGGCACAGTGGTAGAGAGTCTGTCTGCTAAGCAGGAGATGCAGGTTCAATCCCTGGGTCAGGAAGATCCCCTGGAGAAGGGAACAGCAACCCACTCCACTATTCTTGTCTGGAGAAATCCATGGACAGAGGAGCCTGGCGGGCTACAGTTCATGGGGTCAAAAGAGGCAGACACAACTGAAGTGACTGAACAACAAAGGGGGGCACTGCTAATTCTGAATATATCACAATCACCAAGCAAGACACAAAGGTTCCCCATAGCCTGCAGTCATCCGCACCTCGGCAGTGGGGTGGTGGTGGAGGGCTCTGGTTATACATGTTGGCAACAGTCAACATCTATGGGGCTGCAAAGTATAACATCTTTTTTTTTTTTTTTTATAAATCTTCCATTTTCCAACAAGGATTTAGGTGGCTTAGAAAAGATTTTATCTGTGGAAATGTTTGATGTAAGTTAGTTAAGAGTATTAAGTGACTAGAAACCTCAAAAAGCCTGGGATGGACAGTAATTCTCCCGGCAACATCTGCTGGATAATGTGGGATTTTCTTGTTTTAAAAAGTTGAAAATAAAAAGGTTCTATTCTAAGAGGCTTCCCTTCACATCAGTGAATAAACTCACATTATTCTCCCTCATACATCAGTTTTTAATTTTCACTGATGTTTTTGCCCAACAATTGTCAGTTTCTTCCAATGAAAAAGCAATCTACATGTTTGTGATTCTGGTGGGTACAGGATTCAGCATTTACATGTAAGTAGGTTTCAGCTATTACATTTTACACACCACTGAGGAGAACAGACTTACTTAGGTCTCCCTTTCGCGTGCTTTGCAGCTTGTCCTTTACCAGATCACTGTTTTTGCCAGTTGCTTATATGCCATTAGTTCTGCCACCTTCGCGGTTCCTTTGCAGCCCATAGCAAGACACTTACTTTAAACTTTGATGAGGTACAGGAAGTGGGGCTTGTTGGTCAACACTCTGGACAAAACAGGTGGGGAAGCAAAGAAGTGTGTGACATAGACATGTAGAAATTTGGATCGCCCTAATTAATCATGGTTCAGAGATGACAACAAATGACAATAACTGATGTGACCCTTTGAGAAACAATCTGGAACCTCAGTGCCCAGGGAAATCTCATTCGTTTTTGCTCAGCTACTACTGAGTTAACATGTTATAACTTGCTCCTCAGTGGGGCACTTCATAGAGTTTCTGGGACAAGTCCCACACCATGAGACATTCCCCAAGTCATTCATTTTTCTCTAGCTTCTCACCACGCAGTGTTTTGTCCCCAAATAAAAGAGAGTGCCGATACAGTGCCTTTTGCCAATATACATAGTCTTCATAAGTCACTTTGATCTCTAGGACGTTTACTTGTAGGTTGAAATGTCTAAACTAGTGGCCTGTCTTGTTAAAATCTCATGGCATATGTATCTCCTTCACTGGCTCTGCTGCCTCTACTCTTTAACATGTAGCCTCAGGGGCTTCCCAGGTGGCATTAGAGGTAAAGAACCTGCCTACCAGTGCAGGAGACAAAAGACATTTATGGGTTTGATCCCCCAATGGGGAAGATCCCCTGGAGGTGGGCATAGCAACCCGCTCCAGTAGTCTTGCCTGGAGAATCCCATGGACAGCGGAGCTTGAAGGACCACAGTCCAGAAAATCACAAAGAGTCAGACATGACTGAAGTTACTTAGCATGTGTGCGCACTCAGTGTAAGTGGCCTCCCTTCAAATGATGAGGCAGACTCTCGGCTGGGCATTTCTCTTCCTACAAAATGTGGGAGTGTGTACATAGACAGTACCCCTCCAAGCTGTTCACCTCAGTAAGGCAGAGATCCCTGTGTAATGCAGCACAAGAGCTCCAGAGCAAGCTCAAACCTAAGAAACAGGATTCACTGGTGCTGCAAGAAAATACTCAATTCCTGTTGGCCATTGATTCTTAACTAAAAAAGAAAAAGCCCAGTTCTTTTTCAGTACAGACCGACACTACTTACTCAATTCATGTACCAGAAAGTTTTATCACCCAAAGAAGGTGAGGTGAGAGTTCCACATCTGGGAGAGAGTATCCTTTGGTTCTTACTCACATTTACTTGCAGCGCACTGCCAGGCACTGTGGTTAAACAGGTTGATGGATCATTATCTAGTTTCAATTACTATACTTCACAAAACAAATACATCCCTTAACAAAGCTCTGTGAACATGGGTTAACAACAATACCAACAATCCAAGTAAAACCCGATAAGGAAATAGGAACGCTGACACCTATTGTTGCTATTATCTTTTTGTCAACTATATCACAAAAACAGTGACTAATCAGATCCTCTGATATAAAGGCCACAGCAACTTGAAATTATCAAAGATCTGAAATAAAGACTTCTACCCACTATCTTTAACTACAGTTAATAAATTAAAGCTTACATACTGTATTTCAAATTTAACTCCCCTTTAAGATTCATAGTTTTATATGTCTTATAATGTATATAGTAGGAAATGTGTTTTGTGAATGAAGGAAAATTTATGAGTATACATATTAAAAATATTTAAGAGATTGAGGGCATATTCAATATAGACTTCATATTCAAAATAAGTAAATTGCAGTCAAGTATGAAAAACTTGTGAGATTCTAACTACTCAAGTTGTATACCTCTAAAGTTTTATATATATATATATATTTTAGTAAAAATTTAAATCTCACTACAATAATTGTTTTTTCTTATTTCAAGCATCAAAGCTTAAGATACTTTATTTGGAGCCATACAAAAGTGATAGACTGAACACAGATATTTCACTAGTGGAAGGTCAACATAATAAGTTATCTAAGAGTAAAGGAAAGATTCCCATTTTCCAACAGAAACTTCATGCTATCTTCAAACCAAAATCTGTAATCAATAGAATATTAAAGCTGAGACTGTTTTAATATGAACTTGGGTGGTGGATGTAATCCAGCAATGGAGTGGGATATGCTGTGACGTGGTGCCCACTGGACCAGACTGTCACCCTAACATCGTCACGGGGAAATAACTGCTGTCAGCTGTCGGCATCCCATAAGATGAGGGTAAGAAAAGCTGTAACCTCTACCTCCTGGGCACTGTGTGCTAAAGCTCATTGAGCCCTCACATTAGACATGGTAGAGGCCACTACTGTGCCCATTATACAGATGAAGAAACTGATGCTTAAAGCCATTGATTTCACAAGCTGGTGAATGTCAACAAACTGTTGGAATCCATTATTAGAAATTTGATTCCATCAGAAGCAGAAGCAAATGTGAAATTCAGGGAAATAAGTATTCCTTCAATATAACAAAGGGTTCAGAAAATTTTGTCTGTCAAATATTCACATGTGGGTAGACCCGGAGAATTGAGTTTTCTCTTTCTGGAGGTGGATGTGGTGGATAATTTCTAATAAGGGATTTTCTAGAGGGAGGTTCAGATACTGCATAGAGCTTGGGACCAGATGTTGTCTGTCACTGTCCTCACTGTATAATACCATAATTTTATCCCACAAAACATTTTTTGAAGGTTCAAAGTTTTCTGGAGCTAAGGGGGATTATGTTTATTATTATTATATTTATCATTATAACTACTCACACCAATGTCACTTTTTTTTTTGTATGTGTGAAGTGTGAAAGTAGCTCAGTTGTGTCCAACTTTTTTGTGACTGTAGCTTGCCAGGTTCCTCTGTCCATGGAATTCTCCATGCAAGAATACTAGAGTGGGTTGCCATTCCATTCTCCAGGGGATCTTCCCAACCCAGGGACTGAACTCAGGTCTCCCACGTTGCGGGAAGATTCTTTACCATTTGAGCCACCAGGGAAACCCATATCTTTTTAAGATAAATAAAAATAGCCTAAGATAAAATTATAATGGATTTGCTAATTCAAATTTTAAAACAACATTCATTTACTATGTACTTTTGACAAAAATTGTTCATTGTTTCCTTCTTGTTGAAGCTAAGTAACTATTTATTGCCATGATCAGTTCAGTTCAGTTGATCAGTCATATCTGACTATTTGCAACCTCAATGACTGCAGCATTCTGGGCCTCCCTGTCCATCACCAACTTCCATGGTATACTCAAATACACGTCCATTGACTTGGTGGTGACATCCAACCATCTCATCCTCTGTCGTCACCTTCTCTTCCCACCTTCCATCTTTCCCAGCATCCGGGTCTTTTCCAATGAGTCACTTGTTCCCATCAGGTGGCCAAAGTATTGGAGTTTCAGCTTCAGCATCAGTCCTTCCAATGAATATTCAGGACTGATTTCCTTTAGGATGGACTGGTTGAACCTCCTTGCAGTCCAAGCGACTCTCAAGAGTCTTCTCCAACACCACAGTTCAAAAGCATCAGTTCTTTGGCGCTCAGCTTTCTCTATAGTCCAACTCTCACATCCATACAGGACTACTGGAAAAACCATAGCTTTGATTAGATGGACCTTTGTTGGCAAAGTAAGGTCTCTACTTTTTAATATGCTGTCTAGGTTGGTCATAACTTTTCTTCCAAGGGACAAGCATCTTTTAATTTTATGGCTGAAGTCACCATCTGCAGTGATTTTGGAGCCCCCAAAGATAAAGTCTGTCACTTTTTCCACTGTTTTCCCATCTATTTGCCATGAAGTGATTGGACTGGATGCCCTGATCTTCGTTTTCTGAATGTTGAGTTTTAAGCCAACTTTTTCACTCTCCTCTTTCACTTTCATCAAGAGGATCTTTAGTTCATCTTCGCTTTCTGTCATAAGGGTTGTGTCATCTACATATCTGAGGTTATTGATATTTCTCCCAGCAATCTTGATTCCAGCTTGTGCTTCTCCCAGTCCAGCGTTTCTCATGATGTACTCTGCATATAAGTTAAATAAGCAGGGTGACAATATATAGCCCTGATGTAATCCTTTTCCTATTTGGAAGCAGTCTGTTGTTCCATGTCCAGTTCTAACTGTTGCTTCCTGACCTGCATACAGATTTCACAGGAGGGAGGTCAGGTGGTCTGGTATACCTAACTCCTTAAGAATTTCCCATAGTTTGTTGTGATCCACACAGTCAAAGGCTTTGGCATAGTCAATAAAGCAGAAGTAGATGTTTTTCTGGAACTCTCCTGCTTTTTCAATGATCCAACAGATGTGGGCAATTTGATCTCTGGTTCCTCTGCCTTTTCTAAATCAAGCTTGAACATCTGGAAGTTCATGGTTCACATATTGCTGAAGCCTGGCTTGGAAAATTTTGAGCATTGCTATACTATTGTGTGAGATGGTACAATTGTGCAATAGTTTGAGCATTCTTTAGCATTGCCTTTCTTTGGGATTGGAGTGAAAACTGATCTTTTCAAGTTCTGCGGCTACTGCTGAGTTTTCCAAACTTGCTGGCATATTGAGTACAGCACTTTGACAGCATGATCTTTCAGGATTTGAAATAGCTCAACTGGAATTCCATCACCTCCACTAGCTTTGTTTGTAGTGATGCTTCCTAAGACCCACTTGACTTCACATTCCAGGATGTCTGGCTAAAAGTGAGTGATCGTATCACTGTGATTATCTGGATTGTGAAGATCTTTTTTGTACAGTTCTTCTGTGTATTCTTCCTGGAGTGGGTTGCCATTTCCTTCTCCAATGCATGAAAGTGAAAAATCAAAACTAATACAATTATGTAAAGTTTAAAAATAAAATAAAATTGGGAAAAAAAACAAAACAAAGTGAAGTCTCTTAGTCGTTCCCAACTCTTAGCAACCCCATGGACTGGAGCCTACCAGGCTCCTCCATCCATGGCATTTTCCAGGCAAGAGTACTGGTGTCGGGTGCCATTGCTTTCTCTGGAAGAGATCTCTAGTCTTTCCCATTGTATTGTTTTTCTCTATTTCTTTGCATTAATCGCTGAAGAAGGCTTTCTTATCTCTTCTTGCTATTCTTTGGAACTCTGCATTCAAATGGGTATATCTTTCCTTTCTCCTTTGCCTTTTGCTTCTCTTCTTTTCACAGCTATTTGTAAGGCCTCCTCAGACAACCATTTTGCCTTTTTGCATTTCTTTTTCTTGGGGATGGTCTTAATCCCTGTCTCCTGTACAATGTCATGAATCTCCATCCATAGTTCATCAGGCACTCTTGTCTATCAGATCTAATCCCTTGAATCTTTCTCATTTCCACTGTATAATCATAAGGGATTTGATTTGTTATTCCTGAATGGTCTAGTGGTTTTCTCTACTTTCTTCAATTTAAGCCTGAATCTGGCAATAAGGAGTTCATGACCTGAGCCATAGTCAGCTCCAGGTCTTGTTTTGGCTGACCGTATAGAGCTTCTCCATCTTTGGGTCCAGATAATATAATCTATCTGATTTCTGTATTGACCATCTGGTGATGTCCATGTGTAGAGTCTTCTCTTGTGTTGTTGGAAGAGGGTTTGCTATGACCAATGCGTTCTCTTGGCAAAACTCTATTAACCTTTGCCCTGCTTCACTCTGTACTCCAAGGCCAAATTTGCCTGTTACTCCAGGTATTTCTTGACTTCCTACTTTTGATTTACAGTCCCTATAATGAAAGGACATCTTTTTGGGGTGTTAGTTCTAGATGGTGTTGTAGGTCTTCATGCTGCTATTGCTGCTAAGTCACTTCAGTCGTGTCCGACTCTGTGCGACCCCATAGACGGCAGCCCACCAGGCTCCCCCGTCCCTGGGATTCTCCAGGCAATAACACTGGAGTGGGTTGCCATTTCCTTCTCCAATGCATGAAAGTGAAAAGTGAAAATGAAGTCGCTTAGTCGTGTCCGACTCTTAGCGACCCCATGGACTGCAGCCCACCAGGCTCCTCCATCCATGGGATTTTCCAGGCAAGAGTACTGGAGTGGGGTGCTATTGCCTTCTCCGGTAGGTTCTCGTAGAACCATTTAAATTCAGCTTCATCAGCATTACTGGTCAGGGCATAGACTTGCGTTACTGTGATACTGAATGGTTTGCCTTGGAAACAGAGATCATTCTGTCATTCTTGAGACTGCACCCAAGTACTGCATTTTGGACTCTCTTGTTGATTATGATGGCAACTCCATTTCTTCTAAGGGATTCTTGCCCACAGTAGTAGATATAATGGTCATCTGAGTTAAATTCATCCATTCCAGTCCATTTTAGTTCACCAAATCCTAGAATGTCGATATTCACTCTTGCCATCTCCTGTTTCCCACTTCCAATTTGCCTTGATTCATGGACCTAACATTCCAGGTTCCTATGCAATATTGCTCTTTACAGCATCGGACTTGACTTCCATCACCAGTCACGTCCACAACTGGGTGGTGTTCTTGCTTTGGCTCTATCTCTTCATTTTTTCTGGTGTTTTTTCTCCATTGATCTCTAGTAGCATATGAGCACCTACTGACCTGGGGAGTTCATCATTCAGTATCCTATCTTTTTGTCTTTTCATACTGCTCATGGGGTTCTCATGGTAAGAATACTGAAGTGGTTTACCATTGCCTTCTCCAGTGGACCACGTTTTGTCAGAACTCTCCACCATGACCAGTCTGTCTTGGGTGGCCCTACAGGGCATGGCTCCTAGTTTCATTGAGTTAGACAAGGCTGTGGTCCTAGTGTGATTAGATTGACTAGTTTTCTGTGATTATGGTTTCAGTGTGTCTGCCCTCTGATGCCCTCTTGCAACACCTACTGTCTGGCTTGGGTTTCTCTTACCTTGGACGTGGGGTATCTCTTCACGGCTGCTCCAGCAAAGCACAGCTGCTGCTCCTTACCTTGGAAGAGGGATATCTCCTCACCGCCACCCCTCCTGACCTTAAACGTGGAGTAGCTCCTCTTGGCCCTCCTGCACCCGCACAGCCACTGCTCCTTGGACGTGGGGTTGCTCCTCTTGGCCACTGCCCCTGACCTCGGACGTGGGATAGCTCCTCTCAGGTGCCCCTATGCAGTTGCCACCTGGCACTCAAGGCCGTGCCCTCCCCGCCCCCCCACCCCCCGCAATCAGTAAATCTTTAATCCAATTTTCTGTTGATGGGTGTGGCTGTGTTCCCTCCCTGTTATTTACCTGGGGCCAAATT
>NW_011494957.1:625945-630295 GCF_000754665.1 Bison bison bison | reverse complement strand
GCCAAATTGTGGTGGCCACAAACCCAACAACAATTGAATTGATTTCTAAAACTAGCACAGAATCAGGCCTATGATAAAAAAGCATTTGATTTATATGCAGAGGTCTAAGAAGTCAAGAAAACGTATATGATCATACAAATCATAGTTTTAGAAATCAATTCAATTGTTGGGTTTGTGGCCAATTACCTGTGTCTAATTCTGGGTTACCTTGTTAAATTTCTCTGCTACAAGACTCTTAACTGGTTGGCCCTGAGAAAATTTACTTAAAAAAAAAATTATAGTCATATTCAGGTTGCTGTGATATTATTAGATGGGATCCCCTCACTGGGCCAATTAATTATGCCTGCTCTGACTCTGGCCATAAATTTGAGCTTTTTTCTATTACTCAAGCTCAATCAGAGCAACAAGAAAAGTTTCAGCAAAGGAAGAAAAAATCTCCACAATTATGGGATGGATTTATATAGATAACACCAGGCTATGGTAATTTAGGTTTAAAGTCTCCTCTGTGTTGGAAATAATTAGATCATACTAAGGGCAGACACACTGAAACCATATTCACAGAAAGCTAGTCAATCTAATCACACTAGGACCACAGCCTTGTCTAACTCAATGAAACTAAGCCATGCCCGTGGGGCAACCCAAGACAGGCGGGTCATGGTGGAGAGATCTAACAGAATGTGGTCCACTGGAGAAGGCAATGGCAAACCACTTCAGTATTCTTGCCTTGAGAACCCCGTGAACAGTATGAAAAGGCAAAATGATAGGATACTGAAAGAGGAACTCCCCGGGTCAGTAGGTGCCCAATATGCTACTGGAAATCAGTGGAGAAATAACTCCAGAAAGAATGAAGGGATGGAGCCAAAGCAAAAACAATACCCAGCTGTGGACGTGACTGATGATAGAAGCAAGGTCCAATGCTGTAAAGAGCAATATTGCATAGGAACCTGGAATGTCAGGTCCATGAATCAAGGCAAATTGAAAGTGGTCAAACAAGAGGTGGCAACAGTGAATGTTGACATTCTAGGAATCAGCAAACTGAAATGGACTGGAATGGGTGAATTTAACTCAGAAGACCATTATATCTACTACTGCGGGCAGGAATCCCTCAAAAGAAATGGAGTAGCCATCATGGTCAACAAAAGAGTCCAAAATGAAGTACTTGGATGCAATCTCAAAAATGACAGTATGTTCGTTTCCAAGGCAAACCATTCAATATCACAGTAATCCAAGTCTATGCCCCAACCAGTGACGCTGAAGAAGCTGAAGTTGAACGGTTCTATGAAGACCTACAAGACCTTTTAGAACTCACACCCAAATAAGATGTCCTTTTCATTATAGGGGACTGGAATGCAAAAGTAGGAAGTCAAGAAACACCTGGAGTAACAGGCAAATTTGGCCTTGGAATACGGAATGAAGCAGAGCAAAGCTTAATAGAGTTTTGCCAAGAAAATGCACTGGTCATAGCAAACACCCTCTTCCAACAACACAAGAGAAGACTCTACACATGGACATCACCAGATGGTCAACACCAAAATCAGATTGATTATATTCTTTGCAGCAAAAGATGGAGAACCTCTATACAGTCAAAAAAAAACAAGACCAAGAGCTGACTGTGGCTCAGATCATGAACTCCTTATTACCAAATTCAGACTTAAATTGAAGAAAGTAGGGAAAACCACTAGACCATTCAGGTATGACCTAAATCAAATCCTTTATGATTATACAGTGGAAGTGAGAAATAGATTAAGGGCCTAGATCTGATAGAATGCCTGATGAACTATGGAATGAGGTTCATGACATTGTACAGTAGACACGGATCAAGACCATCCCCATGGAAAAGAAATGCACAAAAGCAAAATGGCTGTCCGGGGAGGCCTTACAAATAGCTGTGAAAAGAAGAGAAGTGAAAAGCAAAGGAGCAAAGGAAAGATATAAGCATCTGAATGCAGAGTTCCAAAGGATAACAAGAAGAGATAAGAAAGCCTTCCTCAATGATCAATGCAAAGAAATAGAGGAAAACAACAGAATAGGTAAGACTAGAGATCTCTTTAAGAAAATTAGAGATACCAAGGGAACATTTCATGCAAAGATGGGCTTGATAAAGGACAGAAAAGGTATGGACCTAACTGAAGCAGAGGATATCAAGAAGAGGTGTCAAGAATACACAGAAGAACTGTACAAAAAAGATCTTCATGACCCAGATAATCACGATGGTGTGATCACTGACCTAGAGCCAGACAGCCTGGAATGTGAAGTCAAGTGGGCGTTAGAAAGCATCACTACGAACAAAGCTAGTGGAATTCCAGTTGAGCTTTTCCAAATCCTGAAAGACGATGCTGTGAAAGTGCTGCACTCAATATGCCAGCAAATTTGGCAAACTCAGCAGTGGCCACAGGACTGGAAAAGGTCAGTTTTAATTCCAATCCCAAAGAAAGGCAATGCCAAAGAAGGCTCAAACTACCGCACAATTGCACTCATCTCACACGCTAGTAAAGTAATGCTCAAAATTCTCCAAGCCAGGCTTCAGCAATATGTGAACCATGAACTTCCTGATGTTCAAGCTGGTTTTAGAAAAGGCAGAGGAACCAGAGATCAAATTGCCAACATCTGCTGGCTCATGGAAAAAGTGAGAGAGTTCCAGAAAAACATCTATTTCTGCTTTATTGACTATGCCAAATCCTTTGACTGTGTGGATCACAATAAACTGTGGACAATTCTGAAAGAGATGGGAAAACCAGACCACCTGACCTGCCTCTTGAGAAATCTGTATGCAGGTCAGGAAGCAGCAGTTAGAACTGGGCATGGAACAACAGACTGGTTCCAAATAAGAAAAGGAGTACGTCAAAGCTGTATATTGTCACCCTGCTTATTTAACTTATATGAAGAGTACATCATGAGAAACGCTGGTCTGGAAGAAACACAAGCTGGAATCAAGATTGCCAGGAGAAATATCAATAACCTCAGATATGCAGATGACACCACCTTTATGGCAGAAAGTGAAGAGGAACTAAAAAGCCTCTTGATGAAAGTTCAGTTCAGTTCAGTTCAGTTGCTCAGTTGTGTCCAACTCTTTGCTGCTGGGGTCCAGCCCCAGTGGTCCAGGGAATTCGAAGGGGAAATGGCATCAGCGATCAGGAAACAACAGCTTATTTAAATGTTAATTAAAGATATAAAGAGTGGTTAAATAAGGATAGCTCAGTGAGAAAATTTAGTGGAGAAAAGAGGCTGAATAATTCAGCCAGAAGGTGAGAGAAAGAACGACATGGGGAGACCAAGCTTCGGTAAACAAGGCCTGCACTTTATTTTCCAAAGTAGTTTTTATACCTTAAGTTATGCATAGAGGATAATGGGGGAAGGGGTAGAGTCATGCAGTAAGCCAGGCTTTCTTCCTACAAACTTATCATATGCAAAAGTTTAGGTGATTTGCATCATCTTCTGGCCCGGAGGCCTGTTAACATCTTAAGACCCTTTCTTCAGAAAACTTATTTTTCTCTAAAGGTGATTAGTCAGGCGCCACTCTCCAAAAGCATTAGATAAAGTTTCATTCCTATAGGGCAAAGGTATGGTGGGCTATAATAAGAAAAAGAATTAACTCAAGGGTCCAAGGTTACAAACATTAAAGCTACTACTTACACCAATTATATTCATCAATACACTGCCAGGGACACAGCAGGTAAGGGATATGGAGACTTAGCAGCAAACATTGGCCCAACAAGTGAAAAACCCTTTACCAACACAATTTCTAATCAATCTTTTAACTGCTCAAAGGAATCTGTATTTAGACAGTTTAGAACATCTCCTGCGTTTCACAGTTGGGAGGCTCTGAGCAATCACATGTGGCCGGAAAAACCTATTCAGGCAGGCTAGAGGACTTCCAAAGGAGTTTGTAGGTTGAAACACTGTCACACCCAGGAATTATTAACTGGAGCTGTAAGTTAACTCTTTTTTGAGAGAGAGGTAGTGGGGGACAGCCCCCCATAAAGTCAGAGGTGTAGGTGAGAGCACAAAGCAGAAAGTAGGCAGACTCTGGTTTTGAGGGTAGATGCTGGAGAATTTCCAGGGGGACTCCTGAGGCTTGATCCCGCCTTTGCGTATGCCGAGCCTCCTTCCTCATGACCTTTGCCATGGGTGGAGCTCCTGCTCCCAGCACTTTGCGACCCCATGAATCGCAGCACGCCAGGCCTCCCTGTCCATCACCAACTCCCGGAGTTCACTCAGACTCAGGTCCATTGAGTCAATTATGCCATCCAGCCATCTCATCCTCTGTTGTCCCCCTTCTCCTCCTGCCCCCAATCCCTCCCAGCATCGGAGTCTTTTCCAATGAGTCAACTCTTCGCATGAGGTGGCCAA
>NW_011494957.1:625331-625784 GCF_000754665.1 Bison bison bison | reverse complement strand
TGAAATTAAAAGACGCTTACTCCTTGGAAGGAAAGTTATGTCCAACCTAGATAGCATATTGAAAAGCAGAGACATTCCTTTGCCAACAAAGGTCCGTCTAGTCAAGGCTATGGTTTTTCCTGTGGTCATGTATGGATGTGAGAGTTGGACTGTGAGGAAGGCTGAATGCCAAAAAATTGATGCTTTTGAACTGTGGTGTTGGAGAAGACTCTTGAGAGTCCCTTGGACTGCAAGGAGAGCCAACCAGTCCATTCTGAAGGAGATCAGCCCTGGGATTTCTTTGGAGGGAATGATGCTGAAGCTGAAATTCCGGTACTTTGGCCACCTCATATGAAGAGCTGACTCATTGGAAAATACTCTGATGCCGGGAGGGATTGGGGGCAGGGAGGAGAAGGGGACAACAGAGGATGAGATGGCTGGATGGCATCACTGACTCAATGGACCTGAGTCTGA
>NW_011494957.1:618431-625231 GCF_000754665.1 Bison bison bison | reverse complement strand
GAGAAGGGGACAACAGAGGATGAGATGGCTGGATGGCATCACTGACTCAATGGACCTGAGTCTGAGTGAACTCTGAGAGTTGGTGATAGACAGGGAGGCCTGGCGTGCTGGGATTCATGGGGTTGCAAAGAGTCGGACACGACTGAGCGACTGAACTGAACTAAACTGTGGTGGAGGTAATGAAGATAATGTCGACCTCCTTCAAAATGTCCCATACATGCACTGCTACACTCAGTGCCCCCGACCCTGCAGCATGCCACCGCTGACCCACCCCTCCACTGGAGACTCCTGGACACTCACGGGCAAGTCTGGGTCAGTCTCTTGTGGAGTCATTGCTCCTTTCTCCTGGGTCCTGGTGCACAAGGTTCTGTTTGCCCCCTCCAAGAGTCTATTTCCCAGTCCTGTGTAAGTTGTGGAGGCTCTATGATGGGGTTAATGGCGACCTCCCTCAAGAGGGCTTATGCCATACCCCAGTCTGCTACACCCAGAGCCCGTGCCCCTGCAGCAGTCCACAGGAGACACTCAAACACAGTTCTGTCTCAGTCTCTGTGGGGTCTCTGGGTCCTGGTGCACACAAGGTTTGTTTGAGCCCTCTGAAAGTCTCTGGCGGGTATGGGTTTGATTCTAAATGCAATTTCGCCCCTCCTAGCATCTTGCTATGGCTTCTCCTGTTCACTTGGATGTGGGATATCTCCTCAAAGTTGCTGCAGTGCTGCACAGCTGCTGCTCCAGCGCCTACCATCTTGCTGGGGCCTCTCTGCTCTTGGACAATGAAGTACACCTAGCAAAGGTAAAGACATTTTGTAAAGGACTGAATGTGATTCTGAATTCTGTGTTTATAAATAGCTCTAAAAAAGCAGGCACTGTTCTTTTTTCAAGTGATGACAATGCAATTGTCATATTTAAAATTATGAAATAAGATTTTTATATATACATTCATACATATACATAACACTGAAATCTTACTACACATGCAGGAATGTAAGTAGATAATATATATACACATTCAAACGTGTAACACATATGTCTTTATATAATCATAAGGACTAAAAGCTGTCTAATATTTTGAAGGGTCTAAAATTTTACCCTACTCAACAGGGTAATAAACTAACTTACCAGTCTTACCTGATGGCTCAGCAAGTAAAGAATCTGCCTACAGTGTAGAAGACATAGGAGACAAGGGTTTGATCCCTGGGTTGGGAAGATCCCCTAGAGAAGGGAATGGCAACTCCACTCAGTATTCCTGCCTGGAGAACCCCATGGACAGGCTGCAGTCCGTGGGGTCGCCAAGAGTCGGATACACCTGCAGTGACTGAGGACGCACACACACCAGTCTCAGGGATGCTGGCAGAAGAGCCAGGACTCCTGGGTCAGGAACAAAAGGCAGTTTACTACTCACGGCAGTAACAACAGCCAAAGTATCGTAATTTTCGCACCAAGTCCTGCTCTCCAAGTTATACAGACAATGTGAAGAAGGCCAGGTGACACCTTCTGCGTGTGCAGTAAGCTGTGTAAGGGAAGAAAACCCCAGAGTTCAGGGAAACCAAATCTTTTGTAACAGGCAATTCCACTGTTTTATTATACTGGATAGAAATCAAGCGTGCCCTTTCCTCAGGAGGGAGCACAGTTTCTGTCTTCCAAGGCTGTTTGCTACACTTATATCCTTGAAAAGATAGTCCAGAACAAAAGGAATCAATGCCTCTGTTCATAAGACATGTGGAAAGCAGGATATGCATGGAGAATTTTCTGCCAACACCACCAGAAATATTTATTGTCAGCATTTGGTTTGAGAAAGGGCACTTGGCACACTGCTTGTGAAAATCATCTGGCCTTTGATCCTGTTATGACCAAACAGAACATTAAGAAGACAAGGCAAATGTATGGACTTTTCCACTTTGCATTTCCTGGAAAGCACGTGTTTCCTATTCAGCGGTCACTCTGACTTCACTGGAGAGCATCACAGCTGGACTTGGGTCTGTGTCACTTGTCGCCAGTCTGCCTCCTGAGCCCCTGGAGAAGGTGGAGTAACGGAGCGTTCAGTACCAACAATCTGTCTATCACAAGAGTTTAATCTCCTTAAGCCCTATAGGGATCTGGGTGAGCATCAAAATAAGCACACTAAATGTGATTTCCACTGACTCCGCAGGCAAAACAGGCCAACGCACCGGTGTGTGCATGTGGGGCTCGGAGTGTTTGTCTTATAAATGGCATATGAAGAGATCCTCCTCTAAGGCAGAAACATAGGAAAGTCAGTTCCAGACTCCCCATCAGGCTGCCATGTGCTCCCTTGCACCAGCAAACGGGAACTAAATGGAAACAGTCACAAGCCCACATTCAATGAGTGTATCCAGGAATTTACAGAGCTCGAGGATCAAAGTATTTTCAATTTTGGCTTAGACTGTAGTCTTGTGAGATCTTTAAAAATATTCTTTTATCCAAGTTACATATTATGGGTGCTCGTTAGGTGCTCCAGGGCATAATTACTTTTTTCAATTCTTTTGGCCTCTGAATATGTCCTGGAGTCCAGTAGAGGGAGCATACGTCCTAAACTGTCTAGAATCCTGTCTAGGCAAGTGACTTTATGAACCTCAGTTTCCTCACTGTTAAGTACAAATAATTGTTTATGCATATATGAGTGTGTGAGGATTTAAAGAAAAAGTACATTTAAAACAGTATAATAAAAACAAATGTGTATAACAAAAGTGGAGAAGGGAATGACAGCCCACTCCAGTACTCTTGCCTGCAGAATCCCATGGACAGAGGAGCCTGGCAGGCAAAGAGTTGGACATGGCTGAACAAATAACACTGTTGCTACTAATAGAACAGAACAGACTCACAGATATAGGAACAAACTAGTGGCTGTCACTAGGGAGAGGGAAGGGGGAGCATGGGACTAAGAGGTACAAACTACTACCTTGAAAATAGATAAGCAGCAAGGATATATTGTACAGCCCAGGGCAAAGTAGACATAATTTTGTAACAACTTTAAATGGAGTATAATCTATAAAAATATTGAACCAGTATGTTGCACACCTAAAACTAATATAATATTTTAAACCAAATATATACTTCAATAGAAAAGGGAAAGGAGTCAGTGATAAACTTGAAGTATGCTAAAGAACCAATTCTATTTTTTTCCTGAAAATTGTTAAATAAAAAATTATTCCACCAGCTTTTTCTATTTAACCTCAGATAACTAAGTATCCTGAGGTTTATTTTTATAAAAGTATCCCAGCTAACAAATAACAGAAAACATTAGAAGATCACCATTTTGCAAACCTCTAATAAAATAATGGATCTAGGTAACTATAATCAATGGCTTCTAACACCACACAAATAGAAAAAGTGGGCACTATGTGCCTCCTACTGGAATTACAAAATACATTCTATGAAGTATTTTTGGCCAATTCCATGACCTAAGTCAAACTGAGGTTCTGGAGATAACTATCAGTTTATGGGAAACACAGTGCTCAGATCAGATCAGATCAGTCATTCAGTTGTGTCCGACTCTTTGTGACCCCATGAATCCCAGCACTCCAGGCCTCCCTGTCCATCACCAACTCCCGGAGTTCACCCAGACTCACATCCATCGAGTCAGTGATGCCATCCAGCCATCTCATCCTCTGTCGTCCCCTTCTCCTCCTGCCCCCAATCCCTCCCAGCATCAGGGTCTTTTCCAATGAGTCAACTCTTCACATGAGGTGGCCAAAGTACTGCAGTTTCAGCTTTAGCATCTTTCCTTCCAAAGAAATCCCAGGGCTGATCTCCTTCAGAATGGACTGGTTGGATCTCTTTGCAGTCCAAGGGACTCTCAAGAGTCTTTTCCAACACCACAGGTCAAAAGCATCAATTCTTTGGTGCTCAGCCTTCTTCACAGTCCAACTCTCACATCCATACATGACCACAGGAAAAACCATAGCCTTGACTAGAGGAACCTTTGTTGGCAAAGTAATGTCTCTGCTTTAGAATATGCTATCTAGGTTGGTCATAACTTTCCTTCCAAGTGCTAGAAGAACCTATAAAATATTACCATAGAGTCAGAAATCAACAAAGTCCAGAATGTGAGAAATACTACAGAACATCACTAATGACTATTTCTTTACAAATAAACTGCAAGGAAAACAAAAAGGGAGGGCAAGTTTCATCTGATCTGAGAAACCCATAAAAATGTAATGTGTGGATCTTGATCTTTTTAAAAAACATTTAAAACAAATTTATGAGATAATTAGGAATATTTAACACTGGAATTTTTATGATAGTGAAGCTATTATAAATATGTATGTAGATTTATAAACACAGTTTCGGGTATAACACATTGTCAGTACTTAAGATAGCCGTGTGGGGTGGCCCAGTACCCACGGCCTGCCTCTTGTTTGAGTCTGAGCCACTAATTCTGTGGAGCTGTAGGCTTTTATGTCAATGGCCATGCCAGCTAAATACTCAGTTTTCCCAATTTAAACTAAGCTCGGGGAAAACAATGTTTGATAAAAACCACCACACTCACTTCCTCTCCTGGAACTATAAACTTCTGTTCCAGTGTGTGTTTATGCTGTAATCGTCTGTGCAATGAGTTGGGGGGAGGAGAAGGCATTTGATAGGAGTTGCAGCAGCCCCCCAAGGTAGGAGTACACATGGAGAGAAATGTGCTGATGAGCCCAAATCCACAAGGTGTCCCTCAGTGTCTGCTGCACCCCCTCGGCAGCAAAGATGTAGCGTGTGCGTGTGTGATTAGCAAAAGAGCTTTAATGTGGATATAATTACCATATGCCCCATGGATGAAACAATGTCTCTGGCCCACATTATCTACACATTTATGGTATGAACTAAACAGCGTTAAGTACTGTGGTTTATTTCATCAGCACGGGCCCTTTTCTTTGAGGTGAGACTCACTTCCGCCTCTTCAGTGGGTGAGTGGAGTTTATAAAGTCCTCTTGTACTGTCCTATTCACCCTTCCACTGTAAGAATATGCCTTGGTTTGCACAATTACTGTGCTTTGTATTTTATTCTAAATCCCCATGTGGAAAAAGTATGCTTAGATGCGGCATATCAAATATGTTTTCAAAAGATGCTTTACTAAGACAAATGTGATTCCAGTGTACAGTACAGGCTTATTTGGAAGATGGTTCCAATTAAGTACAATATCCTACATGTGTTCTGTGGCATGAAAATGGATTCCATCATTCTATTCTGAATGTTATGACATTCGATTCATTTTTGTCAAATTATGAAGGTAAATATGGAGTAAAATATTTAAAGACATGAATGATAACATCTACTAATATTTTACAGTATTGATGTTTCTTCAGTAATCACCTGTGAATCAAAATGGGAAATATTTTTTCTGTATATTTTTAAAGTGCTATAGCCATACATGTTTCAATGCTTTGCACTAAGTCAGTGTTCAAAAAACGAATGAACAAGGATCTAGGTTAATGTTTAATATCCTACTGCTATGTAGTCATCAACTGATTCATGCTACATATAAGACATTGTAATATGTAACATTCTCTGGAACTTCCTCCAGTTTTTCTCGTTGACAGTGTAAATTCGCATGATAGTCCTGTGTCGTTTTGCCTCATCTCCTTTTCTTCCCCATCATTTCCTTGCTTCCTTTTCATTCACTCTTTATGCCGCCCCAGCTTCACGTCCTTTTGCTCTTTCTCCCTCCTTCTGGTTTCAGTCCTCACTTCTCCCTGCTCTTCTCCTCTTATTTGTGAATACTTTCAGGACAAGGATCATAGGTGATAAATATCCAGGACTGCATTTTTATATTTTATTTACAGACACTGCAAGTGATGATTCCTTGTGGTTTTATGTTATCAATGTGACTATTAATTTCATTATTTTAAATAATACAAAGTTGGCCCACCTGACTATGAACTTGAATCTTGCCTAGGACAACTTATGAAAAAGAGTTGAAAAGTTAGGCACTTAATTCTAATATTCTGGTGGATTTGAGAAATAAAACCTCTTTGCAGTAATAAATCAATCAACAATACCTGCTTTGGGCTGAAATATGAATCCTTACAAAGTTCAGAGTCATAAAGGAATATCCCTGGGCTTAAGTATTACTATTTAAGATGAGTTCTGAACACTGTCTGCATTTATGCCCTGTAAGGAGAGCTTGCTGTGATTATATATGATATTTGAACATGGGATCAGACTTAATTAGGTGATATATTAATGTAATTTTATTTTTGTTTGCTAAAAACATACAGTATCTCTGTTTTCTTACCCTTATTCATGAGATCTATCGGAAAGTGTTCAGGAGTAATAACACCAAGTTGAAATCATCTATGAATAATTGCAAGTTGCCCTTGAACACCACCAGAACTCATATTTCCTTTCATATTAAATTCTATATAATTCACTTGGCTGCAATATTCTAATTGCAGCCTGACTTTTTCTTGCATAAGTCAGTCAGTTCAGTCGCTCAGTCGTGTCTGACTCTTTGCAACCCCATGATCACCAACTCCCGGAGTTCACTCAGACTCACGTCCATCGAGATGCCATCCAGCCATCTCATCCTCTGTCATCCCCTTCTCCTCCTGCCCCCAATCCTTCCCAGCATCAGGGTCTTTTCCAAGGACTCAACTCTTCGCATGAGGTGGCCAAAGTACTGCAGTTTCAGCTTTAGCATCATTCCTTCCAAAGAAAATCCAGGGCTGATCTCCTTCAGAATGGACTGGTTGGATCTCCCTGCAGTCCAAGGAAAGTGAAAGAGGAGAGTGAAAAAGTTGGCTTAAAACTCAACATTCAGAAAACGAAGATCATGGCATCTGGTCCCATCACTTCATGG
>NW_011494957.1:602484-618217 GCF_000754665.1 Bison bison bison | reverse complement strand
ACTCTCCTCTTTCACTTTCATCAAGAGGCTCTTTAGTTCCTCTTCACTTTCTGCCATAAGGGTGGTGTCATCTGCATATCTGAGGTTATTGGTATTTCTCCTGGCAATCTTGATTCCAGCTTTTGCTTCTTCCAGTCCAACGTTTCTCATGATGTACTCTGCATATAAGTTAAATAAGCAGGGTGACAATATACAGCCTTGACGTACTCCTTTATGAAAGGATCTCCAAGGAAATTAAATTCAACTTAGTATGTACTTAACAGGAACATATTTGTAGTCAGGTTATAAAAGTAACACTGGAAAGAAGATGACAAACAGGAAGTTTCAGGTCCTTTTTCCCTAACAGAGAGAATGAAATAACAGTGTAAGCACCAACACATGCTTGTGAGACCAGTTGAGAAGCTATAGCACTCTGGCCAGTGTTTAACCAAGAAGGGATTTCAATGAAAGGGGCATTGTAACTCCACCTTGGTCTCTTGGATCCTCGGCTCTGGGGGAAGTGAGGCTCCACATTGTTAAAAGACCCTCAGGCAACACTCTGGACAGGTCTGGGTGGAACGGAACTGAGGCCATGTCATGCCAATAGCCGGTGAGGGAGTCCGTAGTGAGTCAGTCACCTTGAAAGTGGATCCTCCAACCTCAGTCAAGCTTGAAATGATATCTGATGGCAGACTCAGGAGAGACCTCAAGCCCAGACTGTCTAGCCACATTGTTCCCAGACTCACAGACACCACGAGAGAGAATATATTATTTATTTGAGACACTAAATTTTAGAGTAATTTATTATACAACAGTAGATAACTGCTATCAGGTCAACTGTATCCACCTTCCCAATTCATATCTTGAAATCCTAACTCTCTACCTCAAAACGTGACTGTATTTGGAGACAAGTCTTTATAGAGGGAAAGTTCAAGTGAAGTCATTATGGTGGGCCCAGTAAGACTGATCTCCTTGTAAAAAGGGGAAATTTAGACACAGATATGTACTCAAGGAGAGTGCAATGTGAAGGTGAAGAAAGAGATTAGGGTGATGCTTCTACAAGTCAAGGAACACCAAAGATTGGCAGCAAACCATGAGAATCTAGGCGAGAGGCAAGGAACAGTGCTTGAAGGAATCAAGGAATCCCTCTCACACTGCTCAAAAGGAATCAACTTTTCCAACACCTTGATTTCAGGTATCTAGCCTCCAGAACTGTGAGCAATTTATATTGTTCAATAAAAAAAAAGAGTGATTCTGGTCCAAATATATCTTAATGTGAATATCATCTTTTTCAAACTTTCTTTATACTGAGGACATTGATTGATAGCTGGGAAACTACATTTCCCAGATTCCTTTGCAAGTAGGTTCCATACGTTTCTGAGGTTAAGAAGCACTCCTAGAGGTTTATAGAACAGATGAGCAGAATGAGGCATAATTCCCACAGTGGCTGCTGTGGTCGGGGTGTGGACTTCAGCATGTGGCCTTGGTGGATGCATGGCATTTGGATATCTTCCTGAGCACCATCCACTTTGGTACTACCTGCAACTGAAGTTACTGGTGATGATTTTCTTATCTCTGCTGTTTGGAATTTGCTAAAAGTGGCACCCTGACCTTCACTCATTAAGTCTCTCAATGCCTGAGTTGTAGAACTAAAGAGCCTCTTGATGAGGGTGAAAGAGGAGAGTGAAAAAGCTGGCTTAAGACTCAACATTCAAAAACTAAGATCATGGCATCTGGTCCCATCACTTCATGCCAAGTAGAAGGGGAAAAAGTGGAAACAGTGATAGATTTTATTTTCTTGGGTTCCAAAATCACTGTGGACTGTGACTGCAGCCATGAAATTAAAAGATGTTTGCTCCTTGGAAGAAAAGCTATGACAAACCTGGACAGCATATTAAAAAGTAGAGACATCATCTGGCCAACAAAGGTCCATATAATCAAAGCTGTGCTTTTTCCAGTAGTCAGGTATGGATGTGAGAGTTTGACCATAAAGAAGGCTGAGTGCCAAAGAATTGATTCTTTTGAATTGTGGTGCTGGAGAAACGTCTTGGGAGTCCTTTGGACTGCAAGGAGATCAAACCAGTCAATCCTAAAGGAAATCAACCCTGAGGATTCATTGAAGGACTGATGCTGAAGATGAAGCTCCAGTTCTTTGGCCACCTGATGTGAAGATCTGACTCACTGAAAAAGACTCTGATGCTGGGAAAGACTGAGGGCAGGAGAAGGAGGTGACAGAGGATGAAATGTTTGGAGAGCATCACCGACT
Source organism: Bison bison bison (assembly GCF_000754665.1). NCBI lineage: Eukaryota > Metazoa > Chordata > Mammalia > Artiodactyla > Bovidae > Bison > Bison bison. Next base: position 615,972 of record NW_011494957.1, on the reverse strand, counting down.
CAAATCATTTGAGCAAACCCTGGAAGATAGTGGAGGACAGGGGAGCCTGGCACACTGCAGTCCATGGGGTCTCAAAAAGTCAGACACAACTTAGAGACTGAACTACAACTACATCGTTTTATTTAACCCGTTCCAGTTCCTGACCAACCCCTACTGTGTGCATTTAAACTGCCCTTTAAGATCAGGAAAAACAAGAAACATGAACCATTACAACATGAGGCTGAAGAGTGTAAACAGCGCGAGTGCTATAAACAAAAGGCTAAGAAGCCTCTATTCTAGAAAATGCCTCTGTGGAAATCAGCAGAAAGTTCACGACTGACTTATCTGTGGAGAACCAACTCCAAGTTAAGGACTTGGAGCTGTAATACTTCAAATGTATATAATATTGAGAAAATGACATTAAATAAATAAATCATTACTTTGTTCTAGGTCTAGGAATTGTTAGCTATGTGATGTCTGTTAATTAAGCAAACAACTTTTAATCTTTAAGATGGAGATTAGAACCCCTATATCTCCCCTATATCTCTCTGTATAACTGGTAGAACTGTTAGGAAAATAAGAGATAAAGCCTATAACACCAACACAGGGTGAGTATTAAACAACTGGTAGTCATGGCAGGAAGTGAAAGGCACTGTTCTAAATTTGAAAAGCAGCAGCAGTATGATATGGAGGAAAAACTTCATATATTAAGAAAAGAGGGTCTGTTAAGCTTGGCAGGGAACGTACTGAGAGAAGCTTAGTCTGTTACTATTTATGGGATCATGTTCTATTTGATCTCTTCTATGGAGAAAGCAATGGCACCCCACTCCAGTACTCTTGCCTAGAGAATCCCATGGATGGAGGAGCCTGGTAGGCTGCAGTCCATGTGGTCGCTAAGAGTCTGACAACTGAGCGACTTCACTTTCACTTTTCACTTTCATGCATTGGAGAAGGAAATGGCAACCCACTCCAGTGTTCTTGCCTGGAGAATCCCAGGGACGGGGAAGCCTGGTGGGCTGCCGTCTATGGGGTCGCACAGAGTCGGACACGACTGAAGTGACTTAGCAGCAGCTACTCAGTATATTCTCATAATGATAATTAACCTCACACTGATCAATAAACATCTGTATCTTAATTTCATTCTAGGACTGTGGAAATAGATTCAAGAGTTTTCCCCTGAAACCCTATAGTGCACTGCTGATAGGAAAATGAAAATTACTTTTCAAAACCATGCTCATGATTAATAGCAGCTATTAATAGCATTAAAAAGATCTCTTAGACAATCTTTACTACTATATTCCGTATTATCAGCATACATTATGTCAACAGAGGAACACAAAGTGAGATTTTATGTGTTTTGTGATTTACACACAGATTTAACAAAATATGCCACAATAAAAGAGGTATGAAAGTAAAGCAGAAGTATTGCTGCTGTAGTTGCTAAGTCATGTCTAGCTCTTTTGCGACCTTGTGGACTGTAGCCGGCTGGGCCCCTCTGTCCTTGGGATTTCCCAGGCAATACTGGAGTGGGTTGCCATTTCCTTCTCCAGGGGATCTTCCCGACCCAGGGATCAAACCCACGTCTCCTGCTTTGCAGGCAGATTCTTAACCACTGAGCCACCTGAGAAGCCCTAAACCAATATTGGCTAAAGTTAATATTTTATAATATAAAAAAATATGTGGCATATAAAACTTTTGTATTTTTCTTTAAATTTCCTCTAACATATTTATTTTCACTAATTCTTACCAGTTTTTTTCTAAACATCATATTGCTTAATGTAATTATGGCCAAATAAGTGTTCAGAACACATTTATTAAAAACAAAAGCCTTAGGATGATGAGCCTTAAGGTAAGTCTTCAGGAAAATAGGCTCCTATTTCAACTTGAGGAGGAGCAGAGTCCCCTTCCCTTTTGTTTTTGGCTTCTAAGTTTCTTCTAGTTTTGACTGCTACTGACCATCACTAATAACATGTCACATGTACTATCATCCTCCCTAACAGATATTGTTCTTAATCTTCTATTTGTAAGACCTTGAGAAAACATACTTTTAATTGTTAAAAGTATGCATATCCATTTTGAACCATGAATTAACTAGTTTTAAAATAATACTGTTAACATTAATAGTTCATTTCTAAGAACAAAATAATGTCCCTAATTTTTCCTTTACTTTTTGTAGGCAGAGTAATTCATCTAAACATTTTAATTATTTATGTGTAATTACAATGAGATATTCAGAAATATATCTTAAATTACTCACCACAGAGCAACATGAATGTTAAAATACCAACTGCTTAGTGAATCTTATTTTCTAAAAGTTTAGTGGTGGATGTCTACTGTAACAGAATATTTTGGAATATGAGTTACAAATAGCTTTTTTCAATTGGGTCCACATAAATGATTATCAGTTAATAGCTAAAATACTAAGTATACTACATAATCAATGGAAATTAAATGCAGAAATTCTCATATGTTCAGCATTTTGGGAGAATTTATGTAAGTGAATTTCTAGGGCTAATACAATTATTTTTTTAAACAATTTTATTTATTTATTAATTTTTTACTTTACAATATTGTATTGGTTTTGCCATACATTGACATGAATCCGCCATGGGTGTACATGTGTTCCCCATCCTGAACCTCCCTCCCATATCCCTCCCCATCCCATCCCTCTGGGTCATCCCAGTGTACCAGCCCCGAGCTGCTGCTGCTGCTGCTGCTAAGTCACTTCAGTCATGTCCAACTCTGTGCGACCCCATAGACGGCAGCCCACCAGGCTCCCCCGTCCCTGGGATTCTCCAGGCAAGAACACTGGAGTGGGTTGCCATTTCCTTCTCCAATGAATGAAAGTGAAAAGTGAAAGGGGGTCACTCAGTTGTGTCCGACTCTTAGCGACCCCATGGATTACAGCCTACCAGGCTCCTCCATCCAATGGGATTTTCCAGGCAAGAGTACTGGAGTGGGGTGCCATTGCCTTCAAGCTAGTATATACTAAAACCATAGTCAGAATTATGCTAAATTCTAATAGAAAATAATTCTGTCTCTTCCCAGGATCAATCTTTTGCTGACAGCTTTACTCTCAAGACAGCTACACACTTGTGATCTACTGCTTCTAATTTGCTATGATTTGAGAATCAAATCTCCAGTGTTGTTTGAATTAAGTATAAACAAGGACTCCATGTATTCTAAATAATGGCCTGAAGGCTCTTGTAGGGGGAGCTGGGTTAGAAGTAAAATTATGTTATAACATCAGATAAATTAAAATATGTATCATTTAGATTACAGCATAAGTGTGCAATTGTAGCACCGTGATTTATCTGTCCTTCTGCTGACCCAGAGAGTCTCCTGCACTGCTGTCCTTCTTATTTTGTGGTACTCTCCTGAACTTGGCAAGTTTTTTAGACAACCAGGTTGTGTGTGTGTGTGTGTGTGCGCGCGCATGTGTGAGCTGTTGTCTGTGTTTATGTGTGTATAGTGAGTGGTTGAGTGAGGTAGTTTTTAATCCAGTAAAATGTTTCAATTTACCATTTTAATCCCAGTACTTCTACCAAATACAATACATTACATTCTTTACTCTTTGTCATAAAATGATGTTTTGATGCAGGCATTCCAAGATTTAATATACTGTGTTTTGAAAAGGTTGAAATCTAGTATTCTGAATCTCAAATATGACAGAAACTTTAAACAATTTAGCTTAGTTGGAGAAGGCTGGGGCATTTTTGAGGGTATAGTACCTATATTCCTCAAGAAACAGACTTTCTGGATAATGGCTGTAACACTTGGCTCTGTTATATATCACACTAAGACTAAATAATTGAAGTTGAAGGAACCTGACCCTGGAAATAACAAAGACAAATTAGACAGAATGTACTGATTTCTGATATCACAGATGGCCACCTGATGGAACTGTTTTTATTAATAGAAAGTGAAATCAAAGTATTTTATTTTTCAGAGACACTTTGTAACAGCTCAACTGTCACATGAATACAGTTTTTAAAAGATTCAAAGCAAATGTTACTAATCATTTGAAGTCCGAATATCCCAGTGGACAGGGTCACTTCTAAAACCTGTATCCAGCCTTCTGATCAATGGATGCTGGCTCTGTATGTTTGGAAGATAAAAGGGAACTCAGAGTGGCAGAATTATAAGCATCCTCTAACCTCAGAAGAGTAAACAGATTACTCAATATTCTGTGTCTTTTCTCCTTTCTTCCCTGGATGTAGTTATAAACACCAACATGTTCTAAAAGATAGCTTCTCAGACTTAAGGCTTAATGTTCTGATTTTTCATAAGAAGATAGAAATTCAGATTTCATATATATTCCTCTTATTTTAAAACACTATGAATTCAAAGATTTTACAGCACTCCTTGGGCCAAGCGTAGTACATCCACAGGTTAGATGTACCTGCCAGTTAGATGTATCTCTAACCTGCCAATTTTTACCTACTTTGTTGTTAAGGATCTCAAACCAAAATGAATAAGTAAGACTCTTCTACTAAAGTAAGTTCTCATTTAATAGTATAAAGAGCTATTTTAAATGTTTTTGAAATTATAACCGGAGGCAATGGGCAACACAGCCTACTGCTTTATAGCTCAGACTAAGGAATACATTAGTTCAGGCTGTAATCCAGGTTTTCTCACTCAGCTGTGTGGATAAGGAAATGCAAAATGCATAAGGAATTTATTTGAGGAATAAATATTATTATATGTAAAGTGCTAGCAACTGGCATACAGTAAGCACTTAATACATATTAGCAACTTTAGTTATCAGAGTAACCATAAACAAAAATGGATAACCTGCAGAAGTCCTGCAAAAGAAAACATTTTAATTTAACAAGTTAGATATTTTTAAAATCGTTTTAAAATTGGGAACAAGCTGTTTTCTGTTCTTTTCCTTCTCACTTGTAGTTTATTTTCTAATACCGATTCTGGGGCTGATTTCATGGATGTAAACTCTTGGACATGAAGTTCTGGCGGCCAGCCCCTTGATGTGATGTAAGTCGATGGAGTAGTGCAGGGAACAATGCCCAAATGGTCTACTGGGTTACGTGAGAAAAATGAGTCCCATCCTGCTATCGCAGCAATCTTGAGCACCAGGAGTAATGTGTGAGTATCTCTAACTGTGAGTAGATAATCAGTGAGTGAGACACGGATACACTCTTCTGCTCTGCTGAGTGGTAGTTCTCTGCTACCACTTCATTTCTCTTCTCATAAGAAACTCCAGACACACTGGAATGGTTTTTGAAAAATGATAGCCTGGATTTCTGTAGAGAAAAGTTTACTCCAATTTGATCCACTGAGAATCCAAGGGCGAAAATCAAGATAAACCCTAACTGGCCATATTTAGGCATCTCACGCTGTTTTATAAGTAGAACCACCACAGCAGCAACAGCAAAAACGGACGGGTAAATACACGGAAGCTGAATCCAGCGGAGATGATACTGTGTGATCCAGAAGTAAACCACCCAGATAATATTTTCTTTCAGCCTCCCTGGCTAAGGAATGTGAGTTAAATCTGCTCTGTCACACGTGCTGGAAACACAAGGGGATTCTTCTCTGATACTCACCATGAAGACTGGGCAGAGCCCCGAGAGGGAAACTCAGAAACTCGGGGCCCTCTTAGAGTCTAAATGCTCAGCCTCGTCCACAGTGAGCCTCTGCTACTGCTACTGCTAAGTCACTTCAGTCGTGTCCGACCCTGTGCGACCCATAGATGGCAGCCCACCAGGCTCCCCCATCCCTGGGATTCTCAAGGCAAGAACACTGGAGTGGGTTGCCATTTCCTTCTCCAATGCATGAAAGTGAAAAGTGAAAGTGAAGTTGCTCAGTCGTGTCTGACTCTTCGAGACCCCATGGACTGCAGCCCACCAGGCTCCTCTGTCCATGGGATTTTCCAGGCAAGAGTACTGGAGTGGGGTGCCACTGAACCTCTAGCTGTACGTTAATCACAGGTCAGCTTCCCTGGCCTGGCACTGGTTCCTATAGAGGGTTCTGCTGGTGGGTTTCTGCTCCGGTAAATTGTGATTCCCTCTGCCTCTGTGTCTCTGTGATTTTGGGAGCAGTGGTTTGCCCTGTGACCTCACTTTTCTGATGGACCTGAGAGGAGTTGTTGGCTTTTCGATTTGTTCAGCTTTCTATTTGCTGTTAGGATGGAGTGGCAATTCCTCAACCCCTTCCATGCTGGACTAGAAACCGTAAATTTATGTCATCTCTCTTTGTGAAGAATCAATAGCAGAGTTTTTAAGATAAAAATAATATCAAAATTTCTAGTTAGGATTTTTTTAACACAACAAACGATTATTCCTCATTGCGCATATATAGAAGTAATTGTGTGTATTATTTATATTTGTTTAAGAAACAAGAACATTTCTTCAAGTCAGGTGAGCCTAGCAGCAATCAGTTTTAAAATCGAAGTGGATAACCTTGAACTGTGTTGGGTAGGGTGCAGAAGGAACAAGAAGTCAGAGAAAGTGTCGCAGACCATCTCACCCCCCGCTGCTGCTCAGCAGTTCTCATTTGGCTTGTTGGTATGGCTCAGCTGGTGCCCCTCTGACCAGCAGGAGGAGGAGGGAAGCATAACCAGTGCTTATGATATATATGGTGGCAAATGAAAACCAGAATGCTGCTGCTACATGGCCCCAGCCAGGGAAAGATATGGGTGAGGGGAGGCGTTTCCCAGAGGCAGTGCTCTGGACAGGGCATCTGCCTGGCCAAGGGAGGTGGTTGGATACAGGCATATACTCCAACTCAGAGGTACTTTCAGCAGGCTTACTGGTTGGCTGGTCAGTGGTCCGGATGCACCTAGACTGGAATACCACAGACAGAGAACGCTGGTGGAGAGGCATGAGGGGTGACTCAGCTCAGTCTTCCTCTATCAGGTCAAGGAAGGCGTTTGTCCCTGCTTTTAGCGTTGGCAGCTAAAAACAGTTGGTTGCCTCCTTTGCCAGAGAACTGCCCTCTGCCAAAAGGTTGCTTTGCCTTTGCCTCAGAGGTGTACACTCTCCCTGTTCCCCATGGGGAAATCTAAAACCAATCACTAATTTACATGGAAGTAAGTCAACTCCCTGGACTAAAGGTGGGAGCAGAGTGGAGCGCAAGTTATGCTCCAGAGCTCCCCATGGGGTCGGAGTGCTGGTAGACGCCACCTGAGAACATGTGCTTCTTCAGTTTGATTCTCTGCCGTGTCCTGCTTCTCTCATCCTGTTTCTCTTGAGAACACTCCCTCAGTGAGTCACACATGCACAAGTACTTACCTAGGACTGTGATCCTTAACTGAGCCAGAGAGAGAGTCAAGCATGATACCAGGAACCCTGGTTTGGGCAGCTGGGAGATCGTGTCAAATGACAGTATTAAAATGACTGAGACTGGGAGAAGAACAGATATGGAATGAAGTAGAAATCAGAGCTTAGATTTGTCACATATCACTTTTTATATGCATCTGGATTGTCAAATAGTTTGATATATGGCTTTAAAGTTCGGGCTATAGGTGTGAAACTGGAAATCACATATAAATGCTATTCCAAGACAATCTTCTTGCAAAATTTATACAAACAGAAGAGGAATTCCATCAAGTAAAAGTTAGAAGTTAGGTGAAGGAGGTTTTAAAAAGTCTAAGATGAAGGACTCAGAAAGGTAGAAGAAAGCCAGAAGGGCACGTTGTCTCACAAGTCACGTGAGGAATACTATGTGAAAAAGTGACATCTGGAACTGTCCTACTGCCAACATGTCACGTATCACGGGCGCAGAACATCGCACCCTGACGTCTGCAGTATGGAGGTTTGTGAGGACCTTGAAAGAGAAACGTCACTGAAGTGACAGGAGATAGAAATGAGGCTGGAGAAGGCTGAAGTGTGTACAAGGGTGAGCATGGGAGACGCGTGCGGGCCGACAGCTCTTTGGGGAAGCTAGCTGTGGAGAGTGGCAGAGGAAAGGGGCTATCATTAGGACAGTTGGTGTGGTCAGGTAAGGCAAATTTTTTAGGAGTGAAAATACTACTTTAAGAATAACTATTAGCCATAAGTTCCCTACTGTATTCTTGACATATAATAACAGTTAATCCTCAGAACAACACTTTAAGATATCTTGTTATTATCCACTTACAAGTGAGGGGGTTTAGTCATTTGGTTAATTGTGAATCCGGGTCTGAAGCTGAGCAGTCTGAACCCATGCTCTAATCTCCATGTTATTCTCAGATATTAGACAATATATTTGATGGGGATGACCTCGCAGAAAGGGAGAGACTGATGATGAAAGAAATATACAGATGATCAAAAAGACAACTGTCTATAGGAATGTAGGAGATGGGCCATAGACTACATCCTGCAGAGAGTTTTATAATAGGCCAAGGACCAGTTCACAGTTTTAATGAGAACAAAGGAAATAGGTGCATATACATACAGAGGTTGTAGTTTGGGGATGGGAAGATGAAGGTCTGAGGAATTTCTGAGATCATAGTCTAAGACTGAAGGTCAGAGGAGGATGGGTGGAGTTTTCATGAAAATAAGAGGACACAGGAGAAGGTTTTAATTAGCCATCTCAAACGATAGGAAATATTGCAGGCTTTCCAAATAGTATTAAGAATGAACTTGAAGTGAATGAATTTAGAATGAAACCAGCCTACCTAACTGTGCCCTTTTCTCCAGCTGTATTTAACCACTGACACAGAGAAGGCTGGCGGTTGACTGTTTCCAGAGCTGGGAGATTGATAAACTAGCACTATGGAGGGAGAGATGGGCAAGTGAGTTGTGGGTATTTGCAGTTGATTGATTACAGCAAATGGCCATAGACTCTGCTCTGGACAAGAGTGGAAGTGAAGATGTTAGGCAGTTAATGTGCAATGAAAAAGCTGGTGAGATTAACATGCAAGAGGTTAGGTCTCTTAAAGATTGGTCATAATAGGGGAGTCTGAACAAGTATACATGATACAGGTTGTGACCAAACAATAAGAAACTGGACCGAAAGATTTTTAATGGAAGCAGTTTGGAGTCATGATCCAGGGTGTGACCCTGAGAGTGGAGGTCTGATGTGAAAGGTTAAGAGGAAACAGACAGCGGCTCTTAGAAGGGCCGGAAACAGAGAGGGCGTAGCTAAGGTGAGACAAAGGTGCTGCAGAGTTTCGTTCAGGCTCACTTTCACCCTGCCTCCCGCCGATGGAAGGGTTCTAGTGGGAGCTTCAGACCTGGGCTCCTTCAGTTGACTGTGCACGCTCCTCTAGTTAACAGTATAAATTTCATGACTCCCAATCGTGTTTGCCTCAGGTACGAGGAAGACATCACCTTTCCTTTTCACACATCCTTGGCAGCCCTAATTTCCACTCCGGAAATATAAACTTGATCAACTGTGTACTAACCGTCTCCTAGGGATATTGTCTTTATTTTGCACAACAACACTGAGTTACTAATGATTACACGTATTTTACAGTTGGGAACGCAGAGGTTTGGTTCTCTGTAAAGATCATCCAGATTTGAAAGTGTTCTGTTTCCAAGACATTTTAAAGCTAGTAATCCAGGACTTTCCTGGTGACACAGTGGATAGGAATCCATCTTGTAGTGCAGGGGACACAGATTCCATCCCTGACCCAGATTCCACGTGTCGCCGAGTAGCTACACACCCAGAACACAGCTGCTGAGCTGGCACTCTAGAGCCTATGAGCAACGAGTAATGAGCCCATGTGCTACAGCTGCTGGAGCTCGGGCACTCTCGGGCCGTGAGCCACAACTGCTGAGCCCAGTGCCTTACCTAACAAAGCCTGTGTGCCTACAGCCTGTGCTCCAGAACAAGGGAAGCCGCCATGCACCGTGACGAAGAACAGTCCCCGCTCATCACAACTAGAGGAAAGCCCGACAGCAACAGAGACCCAGCTTCACCAACACCAGTAAACATATATATATATATATATATACTTTTTAAAAAACTACTAACCCAGAAAATATAAGTGCGGTAAGAAAAAAGGTGTTTCTACTAAATTCAGTAATAATCAGTTGCGACCCCATGGACTGTAGCCTGGCAGGCTCCACTGTTCATGGTTTTCTCCAGGCAAGAATACTGTAGTGGGTAGTCATTCCCTTCTCCAGGGAATCTTTCTGACCCGTGGCTCAAACCTGGTCTCCCATATTGTGGAATTCTTTACCATCTGAGCCACCAGGGTAGCCCTAGACTAAGGTCCATATTATTCATGATGTTATTAATATTTCTAATTAATAATATAGAAGGGCACAACAGAGGATGAGATGGCTGGATGGCATCACTGACTCGATGGACATGAGTCTGGGTGAACTCCGGGAGTTGGTGATGGACAGGGAGGCCTGGTGTGCTGTGATTCATGGGGTCGCAAAGAGATGGACACAACTGAGCGACTGAACTGAACTGAATGCTAGTATGATGATAATCAGATTGATAATCTAAGGTCTATGTTACTCATGGTCAATGTTATCATTATTTAAAATGCCAGTGAAAAGCATAGTTGCAAATTCTTAGCCAGTGCTTCCCTCTATAGCTGGGATATGTATTTTGCTCCCCCTGAATCTGGAGGCTCTGATACATTTATAAACAATAGAATGCAGCAAATGATACTGTGTGACTTCTGAAGCTATACTTCTGTATTCCTTTTTTATTGTTGCTGGAACAAACTGTCATAAACTTGAGGGCTTAAGACAATATGAATTTCTTATTGATATCTTATAGGAGGCCAGAAATCCAAAACTAGATTCACTGGGCTAAGGTCGGTACATTTTCTCTGAAACTTCTAGGGGAGAATGTTTCCTTGCCTTTTCTAGCTTCTAGAGTCATCTATATTCCTTGGCTCAGGGTCCCTTTTTCAATGTTCACTTCAGCCTCTCCCTCCATCATCTCATCCCCTTATCCACCTTTGATCTCTTGCCTCCTTCATGAAAACCTTTGTGACTGCATTCAGAACCTACTTAGATGATCAAGGTAATCTCCCCATATCAAAATTCTTCAGTAATCACATATGCAGATTTCCTTTTTCCATTCTAAAGTAATGTCATCATAGGTTATGGGGATTAGGGTTGCAAAAATCTTTCTGGGGCGATTCAGCTAGAAAAGGTCATGCAGATTCCACACAGTTTTCTCAACACTCTTCTGTAAGAGGTAAGCCCATCAAGCTTGAGTAGTCACCTATGGGTGCTCCAGACAACAGTCTAGCTGAGTTCTGAGCTGACCGCCATACCCACTGCCAGCTAGGTGAGGAAGGAACCCTGCGTGTTCTGCCCAGCTAACTTTCAGGGGACTCGTCCCCAGGCAACATCCGGCTGCCACTGTGTGTTCTTAGCGTTAGATGAGTTAATACAAACAATGTGCTTGGAATGTTATACGGATTTTACAGCCAGTTCATAAAAGATGGCACAGCTTCTTCTGCCTGCTTCTCTTTTTACTCTCACAACGGAACTCACCTGCCTTCCTGAAAAGAAGCCCAAACAAGCCCACATGGAGAGACCACACGGCGAGGCCGCGTGAGGGCATTTGAAACGGGGGCTGCCAGCAACACGTGGGAAGGAGTGCCAGCTGACAATCTGCAGTATCCGCATGACGGGAGTGAAGACACTTCCACACGGATCCAGCCATGAAGTCACCCCAACGTTCACATCTTCCCCGCTGAGCCCCAGAGCAGAGACCAGTCAGCCTCCATGTGTCCTGTCTAGATGGCTGCCCGCAGAATCTGTGAGCCACTCAGTTGGGGGGCTCTTTGTTTGTTTGCTTTTCTTTCACACAGCAATAGTTATTACATGAAAAATAAACTCAGGAAGTTAAAGCATTTTTTTAAATCAACTTTCCCAAACCACATAAGAGAATGATTAAAAACAATAGGGAAATAAAATGCCATATTACCTAATACGTTTGTAAATATAATACCCACTTATTTTCCCATTGCATGTTATAATGTTGAGTGTTTACAGCCTTGAATAATATAAAAACTGTAAGTGTGCATACAGATTGTGCGGTGAACATTTTATGGTCACTATTTGTATGCAAGAACAATTATATTTACGGCCTAAGTCTGAACATCACAGGAACACAGAATTTGTGTGTTTCCTTTTCTCTATGTTTCACACAGACCACAAGTCACATTCATCTCAAACAGAAGTTGCGTTGCTTATTAACGTCGCTGTTGGGATTTTTAAACATTAAGAATGCTTAGGGGAAGAGCACTGGCATTGTTAAAATTTTCTCTCCCCTTTTGAAGGACATACACTCTAAACCTTGTTTCTCTTAATATTAGCTTTAAAAGAAATTTAACAGGTTTCCTTTTGAACTTTAGGAGAGAAAACAAAAATCCTAATGGTCTGCTCCTGATGTTTCTTCTTTTATATCCCTCAGGCCACTCCTAAAAATCTCTAAATATCTTTGGAAGAAACAGTCTCTTGTTAGAATGTATTAATGTTATTGATACCAGTAGCATGTCATAAATGTTATATACAAGATAATAACATTTTTTGCAGAGATTAGCTTCTCTCAGCCTTAAGGGGAAAAAACCGTGGTGGTAACACTAATACACACTGAGATGAATGGTGTTAGGCTTACGTCATTTGATGTACTCGGATGTACTTGTAAAGTATATGCTAAACTGTCATTATTATTCTTGTGATTTAATCATTCAACACGCAATGTTATGTGCCCCCTAGTGTTAATCAGGATAATCTAATCTCATTTGTATTATGTAATATTGTTTACCATGTCTCTGTGTATTTAAAATCCATACCGGGCATAGGTAAAACAGTAACATGGAAAATCAAAGTCGGAAAATAAGTAAAACTGTATTATTTGTCAGCAAGGAATAATGTATCATCTCAACATTTTTAAGTACAGAAATAGTTTATTTTGCCATGACTCTCTAAGCCACAGCATTATGTTTTTTCAGTATTTCGAATATATTTTACACAAATTTACTCTTAACAGTGAAGAAAAGAGAGAGAAAGGGGACTTTAGAGCTTTACATGTCTCACTAAAGGAACACAACTAAAGTTGCCTTCATAGCTAGAAATGCAGGTAACAAGAGGTCACCAGTACAAGGGACATACATGTGGACAGAAAGTGTATAATGATTTTGGATACAGTCTTTCTTTTGGCTAAATACAATGCTTCTGGTTAGAGAATGACAGGAAAGTGTATCTTCAAGACACAATATGCTGAGGATTCTTAGTGTCTACTTAACAGACATTTAACCAGAAACATTTAATTAGAAAATAACAGATTAATTACACACATATATGTATGATTGCATATATAGTGAATCTATACTATCGTTTTAGTCAGCTTGGGCTGCCATAGTAAAGTACCATGGACTCAGTTCAGTTCAGTTGTTCAGTCGTGTCCGACTCCTTGCAACCCCATGAATCGCAGCACGCCAGGCCTCCCTGTCCATCACCAACTCCCGAAGTTCACTGAGACTCACGTCCGTCGAGTCAGTGATGCCATCCAGTCATCTCATCCTCTGTCGTCCCCTTCTCCTCCTGCCCCCAATCCTTCCCAGCATCAGAGTCTTTTCCAATGAGT
>NW_011494957.1:600745-602365 GCF_000754665.1 Bison bison bison | reverse complement strand
GTGGCCAAAGTACCGGAGTTTCAGCTTTAGCATCATTCCTTCCAAAGAAATCCCAGGGCTAATCTCCTTCAGAATGGACTGGTTGGATCTCCTTGCTGTCCAAGGCACTCTCAAGAGTCTTCTTCAACACCACAGTTCAAAAGCATCAATTCTTTGGCGCTCAGCCTTCTTCACAGTCCAGCTCTCACATCCATACATGACCACAGGAAAAACCATAGCCTTGACTAGATGAACCTTTGTTGGCAAAGTAATATCTCTGCTTTTGAATATGTGGTCTAGGTTGGTCATAACTTTCCTTCCAAGGAGTAAGCATCTTTTAATTTCATGGCTACAGTCACCATCTGCAGTGATTTTGGAGCCCCAAAAAATAAACTGACACTGTTTCCACTGTTTCCCCATCTATTTCCCATGAAGTGATGGTACCAGATGCCATGATCTAAGTTTTCTGAATGTTGAGTTTTAACCCAACTCTCCACTTTCACTTTCATCAAGAGGCTTTTGAGTTCCTCTTCGCTTTCTGCCATAAGGGTGGTGTCATCTGCATATCTGAGGTTACTGATATTTCTCCCAGTAATCTTGATTCCAGCTTGTGCTTCTTCCAGCCCAGCATTTCTCATGATGTACTCTGCATAGAAGTTAAATAAGCAGGGTGACAATATACAGCCTTGACGTATTCCTTTTCCTATTTGGAGCCAGTCTGTTGTTCCATGTCCAGTTCTAACTGTTGCTTCCTGACCTGCATACAAATTTTTTCAAAAGGCAGATTAGGTGGTCTGGTATTCCCATCTCTTTCAGAATTTTCCACAGTTTGTTGTGATCCACACAGTCAAAGGCTTTGGCATAGTCAATAAAGCAGAAATAGGTGTTTTTCTGGAACTCTCTTGGTTTTTCCATGATCCAGCAGATGTTGGCAATTTGATCTCTGGTTCCTCTGCCTCACCCTCTTCCAACAACACAAGAGAAGACTCTACACATGGACATCACCAGATGGTCAACACCAAAATCAGATTGATTATATTCTTTGCAGCAAAAGATGGAGAACCTCTATACAGTCAGCAAAAACAAGACCAGGAGCTGACTGTGGCTCAGATCATGAACTCTTTATTACCAAATTCAGACGTAAATTGAAGAAAGTAGGGAAAACCACTAGACCATTCAGGTATGACCTAAATCAAATCCCTTATGATTATACAGTGGAAGTGAGAAATAGGTTTAAGGGCCTAGATCTGATAGATAGAGTGCCTGATGAACTATGGAATGAGGTTCATGACATTGTATAGGAGACAGGGATCAAGACCATCCCCATGGAAAAGAAATGCACAAAAGCAAAATGGCTGTCTGAGGAGGCCTTACAAATAGCTGTGAAAAGAAGAGAAGTGAAAAGCAAAGGAGCAAAGGAAAGATATAAGCGTCTGATTGCAGAGTTCCAAAGAATAACAAGAAGAGATAAGAAAGCCTTCTTCAGTGATCAGTGCAAAGAAATAGAGGAAAACAACAGAATGGGAAAGACTAGAGATCTCTTCAAGAAAATTAGAGATACCAAGGGAACATTTCATGCAAAGATGGGCTTGATAAAGGACAGAAATGGTATGGACCTAACAGAAGCAGAAGGTATTAAGA
>NW_011494957.1:596951-600645 GCF_000754665.1 Bison bison bison | reverse complement strand
CAGATAATCACGATGGTGTGATCACTGACCTAGAGCCAGACAGCCTGGAATGTGAAGTCAAGTGGGCCTTAGAAAGCATCACTACGAACAAAGCTAGTGGAGGTGATGGAATTCCAGTTGAGCTATTTCAAATCCTGGAAAATGATGCTGTGAAAATGCTGCACTCAATATGCCAGCAAATTTGTAAAACTCAGCAGTGGCCACAGGACTGGAAAAGGTCAGTTTTCATTCCAATCCCAAAGAAAGGCAATGCCAAAGAGTGCTCAAACCATGGACTGGGTGGATTAAAAGAACAAGCATTTTTTCTACGGTTGTGGACACTGGCAGTCTGGGGTGAGGATGCCACCACAGGTTCTGTTGAGATCCTGCCTGAGATGGCTGCCTCTATGCATGTCCTCACACAGCAGAGAGGCAGCGGGCGGGCCCTGGTCTCTACATCTCCATGTAAGGATACGGATGCTATTGCAGAGTCCCCATCCTCATGAGCGTATCTAAACTAATCACCCCTTACAGGCCCCACCCCCAAATGCCACCTCACTGAGGGGTAAGATTTTGAGAGAACACATATATTCAGCCCCTAACACAGCTGAACAACGAACACTCTCACAATAGCTATCTTACCTATTAAAAATGAATTTAACAACTGATCCCTCCATCTCTCCATCTATTTTAATTTACACATCCAGCATCTATTTTGGGCTAGGCATCAACCCTGAACTCTAGTGTTTCTGTTACAGAAAACAGCATGCAGAGCACATTTTTTTTTTTTTAACAGTATTAAAGCCATAATTAAGGATGAAAGGGAGCACATTTTGCTTTCTGGTTTTGGGTTATTTTTAAATACCAAAGGTTATGTAATCTTCTCTACGGTGGAGGTTAGCACTGTACTTCTACTGTTTTCAGAGACCACAGAGGGGAGCACAGTTACCTAATTATTCACATGCTGCCTGTAGGTGATGCTTGGAAAAAAACGAATAGCCTGGGATTTGGCCTCTCTGATGTCTGGCCCTGTCTCCAGACCCTCCCACCTCCAAGTCACACACCACCTCTATTTGTTAGCTTTGGGTCAGAGCATGACTCACCAGTCTTTGGAGTCATATTGTTGCTGAAGGAAATGGCAGAGTGGTTAGAAAAATCTGTCAAAGTTTCCATGACTTCACTGAAAGGTTTTAGTGAATCTGATCCTCTAAGGGCATTGACACTGGTAAACAGAGTGAGCTGATGGGGGTTTTCAGATACTGACACTGTTCCTTTATTACCAGGCCTTCCTTGGCTAAGTTTCCAATCCATTGTCAAAATTTCACTCTTTTACCCTCTAGTCATTACAGTAGATACCATCTGTTAATTTATTATCAACCACTAATGAGTATCAGAGCTGAGTTGAAAACTTGGACTTATTTCTCTATTAGAGACTAGCAACTAATGGTGGTTGTTCCTTAACAACTTTCATGATAGGTTAAAAAACAAGGGACAACTAACAAGATATTAGGCAAAAACTCATCTTTTAAGTTTTTTAAACTTTAAAGAACACAACCTTGATTGTTGCATTCAAACTGTGGTGCTGGAGAAGACTCTTGAGAGTCCCTTGGACTGCAAGGAAATCAAATCAGTCAATCCTAAAGGAAATCAACCCTGAATGTTCATTGGAAGGACTGATGCTGAAGTTGAAGTTTCAACGCTTTGGCCACCGGATGCAAAGAGCTGACTCATTGGAAAAGACTCTGATGCTGGGAAAGATTGAGGGCAGGAGGAGAAGGGGACGACAGAGGATGAGATGGCTGGATGGCATCACCGACTCAATGGACATGAGTTTGAGCAAACTCAGGGAGATAGTGAAGGACAGGGAAGCCTGCTGTGCTGCAGTTCATGGGATCACAAAGAGTCAGACAAGACTTAGCGACTGAACAACAACAACAATCTTGACTATTTTACTATGAGTTCTTAGGTAATTTCTTTTTAATATAAAGGATAATTTTTTAATGTTTCTGAGCAGAGGGAAAATACTTCAGAATTTATATCAATCCAATAAAATTTCAAATTATTCAACTAATGATTATAATATAATAATTGTAATGATAACATTTAAAGAGTACCTCATATAGATAGCTGGGAACCCACATGCATTATCTCCTGAGTGAAAATTGCAGCACTCTCAGATTTTATAATAAATCTTGTATGTATGTGTGATTGTTTTCATAACAGTATGATATATCATGTATCTTTAAGTGTACAAGAGCCACTTACATATTTTTCCATATATAAAAATATGTTTACATTTTGGAAATAATTGTGAAGTGAACATTCATGTAATTACTATCCATGGGACTTCCTTGGTGGTCCATTGCCTAAGATTCTGTACTCCCAACGCAGGGGGCTTGGGTTCAATCTCTTGTCAGGGACTAGATTCCACATGCCACAACTCAGAGTTTGTGTGCTGTAACTAAAAGAATCTGCATGTCACAACGAAGATCCCATGAGCCACAACTAAGACCCGGCGAAGCCAAGTAAATAGGTATATAGGAAACTTACTATACAGAACGAAAGAGAACATTGCCACTGCCATGTTGCTGAAAATGGCATTATTCATTCTTTTTTATGGCTGAGTAATACTCCACTGTGTATCTACCACATCTTCTTTATCAATTTATCTGTTGATGGACATTTAGGTTGCTTCCATGTCTTGGCTATTGTAATTCTCCTTTGCTTTTTAAAAACCAAAATGTATGAATCTATACATACGTTTCCCCATATTTGTCCATTTTTGAACTTTATAGTGATATATGATGAGTTTTCTTTATCTTCTCTGTTCTCAACATCATGTTTGGGAGATAGATCCATATTATGGATGTAGTTGAAGTTTATTTATTTATTGTAAGTTCCACAGTTTACTACCCATATGACTGTTGACGAACTTTGAGTTTCTTCTAGTATGGGTTCTTGAAAACTAATGCTATGAACTGTTAGCAGCTTTGAGCAGGCACCTGGGGAAAGAAATGTATTTGTCTAGAGCAGTGGTTTTCAAATTTTAGCATCAGAACCTCTTAGCTTATTTAAATGTAAATTGATGGGCCCTTTTCCTAAAAATTCTGATTCAGTTGATCTGGAATAGGGCCTGACCTGATAATTTGCATTTCTAACAAGTTCCCAGGTCATGTTGATGCTGTGGATCTGGAGGTCATACTAGATGTGATCTAGGTTGTATAAATAACAAAGACTAGAATTGCTCAGTCAGAGCATAGAAGTATATTCAATCTTATAAAATTATCCCAAACAGGAACAAGATACCTTGTTCTAGGAGTCAGTTCAGTTCAGTTGCTCAGTCATGTCCGACTGCGACCCCATGAATTGCAACATGTCAGGCCTCCCTGTCCATCACCAACTCCCAGAGTTCACTCACACTCATGTCCATCAAGTCGGTGATGCCATCCAGCCATCTCATCCTCTGTCTTCTCCTTCTCCTCCTGCCCCCAATCCCTCCCAGCATCAGGGTCTTTTCCAATGAGTCAACTCTTCGCATGAGGTGGCCAAAGTACTGGAGTTTCAGCTTCAGCATCAGTCCTTCCAAAGAACACCCAAGGCTGATCTCCTTTAGAATGGACTGGTTGGATCTCCTTGCAGTCCATGGGACTCTCAAGAGTCTTCTCCAACACCACAGTTCAAAAGCATCAATTCTTCGGCGCTCAGCTTTCTTCCT
>NW_011494957.1:551018-596851 GCF_000754665.1 Bison bison bison | reverse complement strand
CAGCTTTCTTCACAGCCCAACTCTCACATCCATACATGACTACTGGAAAAACTATAGCCTTGACTAGACGGACCTTTGTTGACAAAGTAATGTCTCTGCTTTTCAATATGCTATCTAGGTTGGTCATAACTTTCCTTCCAAGGAGTAAGCGTCATTTAATTTCATGGCTGCAGTCACCATTTGCAGTGATTTTGGAGCCCCAAAAAATAAAGTCTGACACTGTTTCCACTGTTTCCCCATCTATTTCCTATGAAGTGCTGGGACCAGATGCCATGATCTTAGTTTTCTGAATGTTGAGCTTTAAGCAAACTTTTTCACTCTCCTCTTTCACTTTCATCATGAGGCTTTTTAGTTCCTCTTCACTTTCTGCCATAAGGGTGATGTCATCTGCATATCTGAGGTTATTGATATTTCTTCCAGCAATCTTGATTCCAGCTTGTGCTTCTTCCAGCCCAGTGTTTCTCATGATGTACTCTGCATATAAGTTAAATAACTCGGGTGACAATATACAGCCTTGACGTATTCCTTTTCCTATTTGGAACCAGTCTGTTGTTCCATGTCCAGATCTAACTGTTGCTTCCTGACCTGCATACAGATTTCTCAAGAGGCAGGTCAGGTGGTCTGGTACTCCCATCTCTTGAAGAATTTTCCACAGTTTGTTGTGATCCACACAGTCAAAGGCTTTGGCATAGTCAATAAAGCAGAAATTGATGTTTTCTGGAACTCTCTTGCTTTTTCGATGATCCAGCAGATGTTGGCAATTTGATCTCTGGTTCCCATGCCTTTTCTAAAACCAGCTTGAACATCTGGAAGTTGTTCTAGGATTAGAAGAATCAATATTGTGAAAATGACTATACTACCTAAGGCAATCTACAGATTTGATGCAATACCTTTCAAATCACCAATACCATTTTTCACAGAACTAGAACAAAAATTTTAAAATTTGTATGGAAACATAACAGACCCTGTATAGCCAAAGCAATCCTGAGAAAGAAAAATGGAGCTGGAGGAATTAGATTCCCTGAATTTAGCCTATATTACAAAGCTACAGTCATCAAAACAGTATGGTACTGCCATAAAAAAACAGAACAGGACAGAAAGCCCAGAAATAAACTCCCACACCTATGGCCAATTGATTTACAACAGAGGAGGCAAGAAAATACAATGTAAAAAAAGACAGTCTTTTCAATAAGTAGTGCTGGGAAAACTGGACAGCTACATGTAAACAAATGAAATTAGAGCACTCTCTAACATCATATAAAAATAAACTTAAAATCTATCAAAGACCTAAGTGTAAGACTGGACACTACAAAATTCTTAGACGAAAGCATAGGCAGAACACTCTTTGACATTAATCATAGTAATATATTTTTAATTCACCTCCTAGAGTAATAAAAATTAAAACAAAAATAAACAAATGGGACCTAATTAAACTCAAAAGCTTTTCCATAGCAAAGGAAACCATAAACAAAATGAAAAGACAACCCAAAATACAGGGGAAAATATTTGCAAATGCAGTGAATGACAAGGGATTATCTCAAAAATATACATGCAGGTCTGTCAAAAAAGCAAACAAAAAACCACCAATCCAACCAAAAAAGTGAGCTGAAGATCTAAATGGGCATCCCCAAAGAAGACACACAGACTGCCAAAAAGCACATGAAAAGATACTTGTATCACTAATTATCAGAGAAATGCACATCAGAACTACAGTGGCTTATCACCTCATAACAATCAGAATGCTGCTGCTAAGTCACTTCAGTCATGTCCGACTCTGTGTGACCCCATGGACGGCAGCCCACCAGGCTCCCCTGTCCCTGGGATTCTCCAGGCAAGAACACTGGAGTGGGTTGCCATTTCCTGCTCCAACAATCAGAATGGCCATGATCAAAATGTCTGTAAATGATGAATGCTGGAGAGGTGTGGTGAAAAGGGGAACCCTCCCACACTCTCCATGGGAATGTAAATTGGTACAATCACTATGGAGAACAATATGGGGGTTCATTAAAGAACTAACAATAGATCTACCACATCAATCACCCCAGGCATATATTGGGACAAAACCATAATCCAATCCACCCCAACGTTCACTGCAGCACTGTTTACAACAGCCAAGACATGGAAGCAACCTAAGTGTCCACTGATAAATAAAGACGATGTGGTACACACATAAATGGAATATTACTTAGCTATAAACAAAATGACATAATGCCATTTGCAGTAATATGGATGCATCTAGAGATTATCATACTATGTGAAGCAAGCCAGAGACAAATATCGTATGATATTGCTTATATATAGAATCTAAGAAAAAGTACAGATGAACTTATTTATGAAGCAGAAATAGTCACAGATATAGAAAACAAATTTATGGTTACCAGTGAAGAAAATATTAAGAAATCTTTCTCTATTCAAGATTATGTTATCTTCTGAATCTTTACTGTTTCACCTAAAATTATTCATAAGTTGTACACATTTTTTCCTTCTTCTCTTTTCATATAGAAAACTAATTATCCAGGCAACTTTTACTGAAAAATCTGTCTTTTCCTTATAGGTCTATAATACCTATAAGGTCATATGATAAGTCTATATATGTATGGATTCATTCTTGGAATCTCCAACTTGTCAATAGGTCTATTTATTTATCCTTTTACCATTAAAACATATAACCCTTTCCTGTGGTTCAGAGATTGGCAAATGTTATTCTGTAAAGGTCTAGAGAGTATTCAATTTAGACTTTATAGCCCACATACAATCTCTGTGTCTTTTTTCTTTAACATTTCTTTGAAAACTCAAAAACCAGTTTTAGTTCAAAGACTGCACTAAGTACTAAAACAGGCTGTGGTACAGATTTGGTCTCTAGCCATAATTGCTTAATTTTGCTAAAGGTTTACTTTAAATTTTTATAGCTGTGTAAGTTAGCCATTGCTATTTTAAAATCATATAAATAAATGGGCTAAAATAATGAGTGTTTTTTCCATGAACCTCGGAGTGAGAAGGGAGGCTCTCTGTGGGTCAGGTAGGCAGGTTCTGCTGATTTGAGTTGGTCCCTGCCACATATTCGGAGAAGGCAATGGCACCCCACTCCAGTACTCTTGCCTGGAAAATCCTATGGACAGAGGAGCCTGATGGGCTGTTGTCTATGGGGTCGCACAGAGTCGGACAGGACTGAAGCGACTTAGCAGCAGCAGCAGCAGCAGCTGCTGCCACATATTTAGGTGTTGGATGATATTAAGTTGCTTGAAGGACTTCAGCTGACACAGGTCAGCCGGGGCTTGTTCACACGGCAGCAGCATGTCTCTGAGCAGGGGTGGGAGCCTGGAAAACTTCCTGAGGCCTGGGCTCAGAACCGGCACTCTGCGCTGGCACTGCACTCTACTGAACAGTTAGGAATTCAGGCCAGAGGGAAGGGGCGAGAACACAGACTCTACTCCTTGACGAGAGAATCTGCAAAGTCAGCTTGACAACAGTGGCAGTATGTAGTAGATTCTAATTTATCTACCTAAATATCTGGCAGAGAAAATTCTCCTATTTTGTTCATTATGCTCACTAAGTCATTTGAGTTGAGTTTTAAAGTATGAGTTTGTCATGCAGAAAAGAGGAGGAAAATCATTTGAGTAGATGGAAAAAGGATCCCCAAGGCATGCAACTACAAAAGGACATCTCATTTGCAAGGAGGAGAGGCAGCGCTGTAGGCTGAGTGAAGAGTTCAAGGACCATAGGGTCCAAAGGCGAATTTAGAAAGGTACTTTGGGGCTGATTTTTTAAAAGTTTACTCTTACAAGAAATGAGTATTCATAAGTTATTATTCTTAATGGCTGAATCACAAGACATAATCAGATTTATGTTTTAGAAAACTTTCCAGAGGGACACAAAAGAGTAGACAAATTGATTACTTGAATTTCGTAGGAATAGACCAGGTGAGAAATAATGGAAACATGAACTAAAACAATAGTAGAAATGAGAGTAGAGAGACATATGGAGATATTTGGAAGATACAATGAATGAGAAACAGAGAACTGTCAGATATGGAAGGCAGACAGAAGATAGAACCCATAATACATATTAAGGATTCACAGTTAGGTGTTGTTTGTAGTAAAGCTCTTGACTAAAGTAAAGGACATAGGCAGAAAAAACTTTGAGAGGAAAACGGTAAGTTTATTTTTTAATGCACTGAGGTTGAGCCTGGCGTTTGTGTGGGTATAAGGAAGTTGATGAGATTGTCTGCTGCTGAAAGAATGTATGGATTAGGGTCACTGGAATTGAACCACACTCTTAATGAGACTGGAGAAATTTACCAAGTATTGGTTCTTGGGAACAGAAGCATTATCCCATCATGGTGGTATATTTAAATTCATCCTTTTGCTATACAAATCTTATTCTTCTAGGGTTTTCTTTGCAAACTGGAATGCTGCACGAAGATCTTACAGAGTTAAGGGAATATTTTTCAAATTTTAATGTGCCTATGTATAACTAGATAGCATATTCAAAAGCAGAGACATTACTTTGCCAACAAAGGTTTGTCTAGTCAAGGCTATGGTTTTTCCTGTGGTCATGTATGGATGTGAGAGTTGCACTGTGAAGAAAGCTGAGCACCAAAGAATTGATGCTTTTGAACTGTGGTGTTGGAGAAGACTCTTGAGAGTCCCTTGGACTGCAAGGAGAGCCAACCAGTCCATTCTGAAGGACATCAGCCCTGGGATTTCTTTGGAAGGAATGATGCTAAAGCTGAAACTCCAGTACTTTGGCCACCTCATGCGAAGAGTTGGCTCATTGGAAAAGACTCTGATGCTGGGAGGGATTGGGGGCAGGAGGAGAAGGGGACGACAGAGGATGAGATGGCTGGATGGCATCACTGACTCGATGGACGTGAGTCTGAGTGAACTCTGGGAGTTGGTGATGGACAGAGAGGCCTGGCATGCTGCGATTCATGGGGTTGCAAAGAGTCAGACATGACTGAGCAACTGATCTTATCTGATGTATAACTTGGAGATTATACATCTGAAACTATATGTATTATATCAATGAAACTATAAGCCATGCCGTGTAGGGCCACCCAAGATGGATGAGTCATAAGGAGAGTTCTGACAAACTGGACAAGGGAATGGCAAACTACTTCAGTATCCTTGCCTTGAGAATCCATGAATAATATGAAAAGGCAAAAAGATAGGACACTGAAAGATGAACTCCTCAGGTCAGTAGGTGCCCAATATGCTACTGGAGGTCAGAGGAGAACTAATTCTCAAAAGACTGAAAAGATGGAACCAAAGCAAAACCAACACCCAGTTGTGGACATGACTGGTGATGGAAGTAAAGTCTGATGCTGTAAAGAGCAATATTGCATAGGAACCTGGAATGTTAGGTCCATGAATCAAGGCAAATTGGAAGTGATCAAACAGGAGACGGAAAGAGTGAACATTTTAGGAATCAGCGAACTAAAATGGACTGGAATGGGTGAATTTAACTCAGATAATGATTATATCTACTACTGTGGCAAGAATCCCTTAGAAGAAATGGAGTTGCCATCATAGTCAACAAAACAGTCCAAAATGCAGTACTTGGATGCAATCTCAAAAACAACAATGATCTCCATTCATTTCCGAGGCAAACCATTCAATATCACAGTAATCCAAGTTTATGCTCCAACAAGTAGTGCTGAAGAAGCTGAAGTTGAACGGCTTTATGAAGACCTACAAGACCTTCTAAAACTAACACCTGAAAAAAATGTCCTTTTCATTATAGGGGACTGGAATGCAAAAGTAGGAAGTCAAGAAATACCTGGAGTAACAGGAAAATTTGGCCTTGGAATACGGAATGAAACAGGGCAAAGGCTAATAGAGTTTTGCCAAGAGAAGGCACTGGTCATAGCAAACACCCTCTTCCAACAACACAAGAGAAGACTCTACACACGGACATCAGCAGATGGTCAATACCAAAATTAGATTGTTTATATTCTCTGCACCCAAAGATGGAGCTCTATACGGTCAACCAAAAGACCTGGAGCTGACTGTGGCTCAGGTCATGAACTGCTTATTGCCAGATTAAGGCTTAAACTGAAGAAAGTCGGGGAAAACCACTAGACCATTAACAATGACGTAAATCAAATCCCTCACGATTACACAGTGGAGGTGACAAATAGATTCAAAGGATTAGATCTGATAGACAGAGTGCCTGAATAACTACGGACAGAAGTTCATGACATTCTACAGGAGACAGGGATCAAGATCATCCCCAACAAAAAGAAATGCAAAAAGGTAAAATGGTTATCTGAGGAGGCCTTACAAATAGCTGTGAAAAGAAGAAAAGCGAAAAGCAAAGAAGAAAAGGAAAGATATTTGCATTTCAATGCAGAATTACAAAGAATAGCAAAGAGAGATAAAACAGCTTTCCTCAGTGATCTCTTCAATAAAATTTGAGATACCACGGGAACATTTCATGTGAAGATGGGCACAATAAAGGACAGAAATGGTATGGACCTAACACAAGCAGATGATATTAAGAAGAGGTGGCAAGAATACACAAAAGAACTGTAAAAAAAAGATCTTCATGACCCAAATAATCACGATGGTGTGATCACTCACCTAGAGCCAGACATCCTGGAATGGGAAGTCAAGTGGGCCTTAGGAAGCATCACTACAAACAAAGCTAGTGGAGGTGATGAAATTCCAGTTGAGATATTTCAGATCCTATAATATGATGCTGTAAAAGTGCTACACTCAATATGCCAGCAAATTTTACAAACTCAGCAGTGGCCACAGGAGTGGATAAGATCAGTTTTCATTCTAATCCCAAAGAAAGGCAATGCCAAAGAATGCTCACACTACCTCACAATTGCACTCATCTCAGTTCAGTTGAGATGAACTGAGATGTCCTCAGCCGTGTCCGAGTCTTTGAGACCCCATGAATTTCAGCATTCCAGGCCTCTCTGTCCATCGCCAACTCCCAGACTTCACTCAAACTCATGTCCATCGAGTCAGTGATGCCATCCAGCCATCTCATCCTCTGTCGTCCCCTTCTCCTCCTGCCCCCAATCCCTCCCAGAATCAGGGTCTTTTCCAACGAGTCAACTCTTCACATGAGGTGGCCAAAGTACTGGAGTTTCAGCTTTAGCATTTCCAAAGTCCTTCCAAAGTCTTTTCCAATGACTCAACTCTTCACATGAGGTGGCCAAAGTACTGGAGTTTCAGCTTTAGCATTTCCAAAAAGTCCTTCCAAAGAACACCCAGGACTGATCTCCTTTAGAAAGGATTGGTTGGATCTCCTTGCAGTCCAAGGGACTCTCAAGAGTCTTCTCCAACACCACAGTTCAAAAGCATCAATTCTTCGGCACTAAGCTTTCTTCACTGTCCAACTCTCACATCCATACATGACCCTGGAAAAACCATAGCCTTGACTAGATGAACCTTTGTTGGCAAAGTAATGTCTGTGCTTTTGAATATGCTATCTAGGTTGGTCATAACTTTCCTTCAAAGGAGTAAGCGTCTTTAAATTTCATGGCTGCAGTCACCATCTGCAGTGATTTTGGAGCCCCCCAAAATAAAGTCTGACAGTGTTTCCAGTCTTTCCCCATCTATTTCCCATGAAGTGATAGGACTAGGTGCCATGATCTTCGTTTTCTGAATGTTGAATTTTAAGCCAACTTTTTCACTCTCCTCTTTCACCTTCATCAAGAGGCTTTTGAGTTCCTCTTCACTTTCTGCCATAAGGGTGGTGTCATCTGCATATCTGAGGTTATTGATATTTCTCCCGGCAATCTTGATTCCAGCTTGTGCTTCTTCCACCCCAGCGTTTCTCATGATGTACTCTACATATAAGTTAAATAAGCAGAGTGACAATGTACAGCCTTGACGTACTCCTTTTCCTATTTGCAACCAGTCTGTTGTTCCATGTCCAGTTCTAACTGTTGCTTCCTGACCTATATACACATTTCTCAAGAGGCAGGTCAGGTGGTCTGGTATTCCCATATCTTTCAGAATTTCCCACAGTTTGTTGTGATCCACACAGTCAAAGGCTTTGGCATGATCAATAAAGTAGAAATAGATGTTTTTCTGGAACTCTCTTGCTTTTTCCATGATCCAGTGGATGTTGGCAATTTGATTTCTGGTTCCTCTACCTTTTCTAAAACCAGCTTGAACATCTGGAAGTTCACAGTTCATGTATTGCTGAAGCCTGGCTTGGAGAATTTTGAACATTACTTTACTAGCGTGTGAGATGAGTGCAATTGTGCGGTAGTTTGAGCATTCTTTGGCATTGCCTTTCTTTGGGATTGGAATGAAAACTGACCTTTTCCAGTCCTGTGGCCACTGCTGAGTTTGCCAAATTTGCTGGCATATTGAGTGCAGCACTTTCACAGCATCCTCTTTCAGGATTTGGAATAGCTCAACTGGAATTCTATCACCTCCACTAGCTTTGTTCGTAGTGATGCTTTCTAAGGCCCACTTGACTTCACATTCCAGGATGTCTGGCTCTAGGTCAGTGATCACACCATCATGGTTTTATGGGTCATGAAGCTCTTTATTGTACAGTTCTCCTGTGTATTCTTGCCACCTCTTCTTAATATCTTCTGCTTCTGTTAGGTCCATACCATTTCTGTCCTTTATCGAGCCCATATTTGCATGAAATGTTCCCTTGGTATCTCTAATTTTCTTGAAGAGATCTCTAGTCTTTCCCATTCTGTTGTTTTCCTCTATTTCTTTGCATTGATCATTGAGGAAGGCTTTCTTATCTCTTCTTGCTATTCTTTGGAACTCTGCATTCAGATGCTTTTTTCTTTCCTTTTCTCCTTCGCTTTTCAGTTCTCTTCCTTTCACAGCTATTTGTAAGGCATCCTTAGACAGCCATTTTGCTTTTTTGTATTTCTTTTCCATGGGGATGGTCTTGATCCCTGTCTCCTGTACAATGTCACGAACCTCCGACCATAGTTCATCAGGCATTCTGTCTATCAGATCTAGTCCCTTAAATCTATTTCTCACTTCCACCATATAATCATAAGGGATTTGATTTAGGTCATACTTGAATGGTCTAGTGGTTTTCCCTACTTTCTTCAATTTAAGTCTGAATTTGCCAGTAAAGAGTTCATGAT
Source organism: Bison bison bison (assembly GCF_000754665.1). Lineage (NCBI taxonomy): Eukaryota > Metazoa > Chordata > Mammalia > Artiodactyla > Bovidae > Bison > Bison bison. The sequence goes on along the minus strand of NW_011494957.1, from coordinate 587,769 downwards.
CTGAGTCACAGTCAGCTTCCAGTCTTGTTTTTGCTGACTGTATAGAGCTTCTCCATCTTTGGCTGCAAAGAATGTAATCAATCTGATTTTGGTGTTGACCATCTGGTGATGTCCATGTGTAGAGTCTTCTCTTGTGTTGTTGGAAGAGGGTGTTTGCTATGATCAGTGCATTCTCTTGGCAAAACTCTATTAGTCTTTGCCCTGCTTCATTCCATACTCCAAGGCCAAATTTTCCCATTACTCCAGGTGTTTCTTGACTTCCTACTTTTGCATTCCAGTCCCCTATAATGAAAAGGACATCTTTTGGGGTATTAGTTCTAAAAGGTCCTGTAGGTCTTCATAGGACCAGCTTCTTCAGCATTACTGGTTGGGGCATAGACTTGGATTACCATGATATTGAATGGTTTGCCTTGGAAACGAACAGAGATCATTCTGTCGTTTTTGAGATTGCATCCAAGTACTGCATTTCAGACTCTTTTGTTGACCATGATGGCTATTCCATTTCTTCTAAGGGATTCCTGCCCGCAGTAGTAGATATAATAGTCATCTGAGTTAATTCACACATTCCAGTCCATTTTAGTTCACTGATTCCTAGAATGTCAACTCCTGTTTGACCAGTTCCAATTTGCCTTGATTCATGGACCTAACATTCCAGGTTCCTATGCAATATTGCTCTTTACAGCATCAGACCTTGCTTCTATCACCAGTCACATCCACAGCTGGGCGTTCTTTTTGCTTTGGCTCCATCCCTTCATTCTTTCTGGAGTTATTTCTCCACTGATCTCCAGTAGCATACTGGGCACCTATCAACCCAGGGAGTTCCTCTTTCAGTATCCTATCATTTTGCCTTTTCATACTGTTCATGGGGTTCTGAAGGCAAGAATACTGAAGTGGTTTGCCATTCCCTTCTCCAGTGGACCACATTCTGTCAGGCCTCTCCACCATGACCTGCCCGTCTTGGGTGGCCTCACCCGGCATGGCTTAGTTTCGTTGAGTTAGACAAGGCTGTGGTATGTGTGATCAGATTGGCTAGTTTTCTGTGATTATGCTTTCAGTGTGTCTGCCCTCTGATGCCCTCTCACAACACCAACTGTCTTACTTGGGTTTCTCTTACCTTGGACGTGGGGTATCTCTTCATGGCTGCTCCAGCAAAGCGTAGCCGCTGCTCCTTACCTTGGATGAGGGGTATTTCCTCATGGCCGCCCTTCCTGATCTTGAACGTGGAGTAGCTCCTCTCGTCCCTCCTGCTCCCGTGCAGCCACAGCTCCTTGGATATGGGGTAGCTCCTCCCGGCCCCCGCCCCTGACCTCGGGTGTGGGGTAGCTCCTCTAGACCACTCCTGTGCTTGCAGCCTGGCACTCTCCATCGCCACCCCTGACCTTGGGCGAGAGGTGGCTCCTCTTGGCCACGCTTCTGTATGGTCTGTCACAGCCGGCGCTCATCTCACATGCTAGTAAATTAACGCTCAAAATTCTCCAAGCCAGGCTTCAACAGTATGTGAACTGTGAACTTCCAGATGTTCAAGCTGGATTTAGAAAAGGCAGAGGAACCAGAGTCAAATTGCCAACATCTGCTGGATCATTGAAAAAGCAAGAGTTCCAGAAAAACAACTACTTCTGCTTTATTGACTATGTCAAAGCCTTTGACTGTGTGGATCACAACAAACTATGGGAAATTCTTAAGGAGATGGGAATACCAGACCAGCTGACCTGCCTCTTGAGAAACCTGTATGTAGGTCAGGAAGCAACAGTTAGAACTGGACGTGGAACAACAGACTGGTTCCAAATAGGAAAAGGAGTACGTCAGGGCTGTATATTGTCATCCTGCTTGTTTAACTTCTATGCAGAGTACATCATGAGAAACGCTAGGCTGGATGAAGCACAAACAGGAATCAAGATTGCTGGGAGAAATATCAATAACCTCAGATATGCAGATGACACCACCCTTATGGCAGAAAGCGAAGAAGAACTAAAGAGCCTTTTGATGAAAGTGAAAGAGGAGAGTGAAAAAGTTGGCTTAAACTTCAACATTCAGAAAACTAAGATCATGTCATCTGGTCCCATCACCTCATGGCAAATAGATGGGGAAGCAATGGAAACAGTGACAGACTTTATTTTTGGGGGCTCCAAAATCACTACAGATGGTGACTGCAGCCATGAAATTAAAAGATGCTTACTCCTTAGAAGAAAAGTTATGACCAACCAATCAGCATATTATGAAGCAGAGACATTACTTTGCTAACAAAGGTCCGTCTAGTCAAGGCTATGGTTTTTCCAGTGGTCATGTATGGATGTGAGAGTTGGACTATAAAGAAAGCTGAGTGCCGAAGAATTGATGGTTTTGAATTTTGGTGCTGGAAAATACTCTTGAGAGTCCCTTGAACTGCAAAGAGATTCAACCTGTCCATCCTAAAGGAAATCAATCCTGAATATTCATTGGAAGGACTGATGCTGAATTTGAAACTCTAATACTTTGGCTACCTGATTTGAAGAACTGACTGATTTGAAAAGACCCTGATGTTGGAAAAGATGGAAGGCAGGAGGAGAAGGGGACGACAGAGGATGAGATGGTTGGATGACATCACCGACTCGATGGACATGAGTTTGAGTAAACTCTGGGAGTTGGTGATGGATGGGGAATCCTGGGGTGCTGCAGTTCATGGGCTCTCAAAGAGTTGGACACGACTGAGCAACTAAACTGAACTGAATATATAACCTGGAGATCTTTGGGGGAAAATGCAGATTCCTATTCTGTTAGTCTGGATTGGGATTAAATTCTGCATTTTCAGTGAGTTTCCAGAATATAGTGATAATGCTGGTCTATGGACTACTCTTTGAATAGTATTCTTACAACCAGCATTCTTAGCTCATGATATTTCTAATTAAGTGACATTTACTCTTGTCCATAATAGGCAGTAGCTAAGTCTTGAAGGAACTACATAAATAAATAGCCTCTTTTAAAGTTGCCTGTATCTTAATAATATCCAGGTTATACATTTCCACATTAAGATGAGCAAAGAAATAAATCCTTAGCAGTCTTGACCTTTGCTCCCTGTCCAAAAGCCAAAAGTAAAGAACATGAATTCTCCTAGACAGGCCAAGGTGTATGTGTCCACGTGTGTTGGGTGCCTCTGACCTAACAGCTGTCACTAAGTACATCCAGTGCTCAAGAAACAGCAAGGTAAGCAGCTCAACAGTCCACAGGCTAAAAGTCAACAGCAGATACAGAAATTGATGTAGAGTGATTTCTGCCACTGGAACTAAACTGGCTGTGTATTCCTCTTCTCTAATCAGAAGCAGCTTCCCTTCCAGCTGTACCGGATACTCTGTTTATTCACTTAGTATTTTAGTAGCAAGTGTCCTTTAGTGAAAACTTAATTTCCCAGCATATCTTCAGGGATCGCCTACAGATCATCACCAGCTGTTGGCCATTATTTCCACTATGTAACTGCCTGATCTAAGGGATGTGTCGTCTTTCACCAGCAGAGCAACACCTTGAACGAACTCGGTCAGTCTCAAGAGGAGCTGGAAGAATTGCAGCTGGGTGTAGACAATCAATATTAAAACAGCCTGAGGGCTTCTACTTCTAGGTGTAGTTTTTTTATTTTTTACAAGATGGGGAAGATAAGTTTTTCCCCACATTTTTGTTTTTAGGAATCTGAAACCGGTTTGAGAATAATAACAACAAAGAAAACCAATGCCATTATTTCTGAAAGATTTAACACCCCCGTTATTTATTGGTTTTCCACTTTAACCATATTAGAGGTCTTAAGTGATATATTTATTGCTTCAGTACACTTATGATTAGTGTAAATTCACAAAGCAGAAATATAATCATGTTGTAAATACAGAACATGAGCTGTTGAACCAGCAAAAGTCTGCTTGGAGGCATGGACATTAAGGGTAACATTTGGAATGTGACTGCAGATTAAATAGATATTTTATATAGCATCTAAATAACTGCACTTGAACCATTAATTCATATCCCCTCACTTAAAGTGTATTCACTGAGTGTCCAGTGGTATGTCTGTTTCAGGTATGGAAGATATCCTTTGCATGGAGAAAAATGGTGGAATATCTGCCTTTATGTTTTATGCAGGTTTATGTTTTAACTGTTGGAGACAGACAAGCTATCAAGTAAAATGTGTTCTGTTTGTGGTCCTGCACATTTATTTTAAATAAAGTGAATTGTATTTCTGGACAGTCACCTGTACCCAAATTTTAGAGTTATTTGAGAAACATTTGAGAAACATTTCAAAGGCATTATTTAGGATAATTTTAGATGACGGTGATAGTATACTGATTTTTGGTTAAAGAATGGGAAGGAATAGAATTATTATTCCCTAGAATAATATTAATGTAGTATAAGGTATATACAGTATGTTGAGGAGATGTCCAAGGTACTGAGCTCATGGCAATTTCCATATGAGGCAGCCTTCAGAAGCTCCTTGTCAGTCAAACGGTGAGACTGCCTACGTTACTCAGCTTCATCCTCTTTCTGGGGTGGAAGCTTCTAGAAACATTACCCAAATCTTTATTTTTTCATTTATAAACTTACAAAAGCTCTTAATGAGCAATGTTTTTTCTTTATATCTTGGTCATTGAAAATGGGATAATGTATTATTCTCTAAAAAGTTCTGCTTTCTGAAATTAAATTTCAACTTAAAGTAAGAAGACATTCAGAGTGAGATAAATCCAGGTTCAAATTCTGATGATGTTGTTTCCTCTACATAGTACATATTTTATATTATGGTACATAATTTTGGAATCCTTTAATTCACCTAAAGTGTTTGGCCTCATTTGATTATAACTATATAAGATTATAGGGCTTCCTGGTGGCTCAGAGGATAAAGCATCTGCCTGCAGTGCAGGAGACCAGGGTTTGATCCCTAGGTTGGGAAGATCTCCTGGAGAAGGAAATGGCAACCCACTCCAGGATACTTGCCTGGAGAATCCCATGGACAGGGGAGCCTGGTGGGCTACAGTCTCGGGGGTCTCAAAGAGTCGGACACGACTGAGCAACTTCACTTTTTCACTTTCACTTCATATAAGATTAATGCAGTGAAACTTATAACAGTTTTCCATCAAAAATATAGAACTGTGACTTACAAAGTAGTACTATTGATAACTTTGTAGGCATTTTTTTCAGTCAAGCTCTATATTTCTAAATTAGCTGTGTTATTAAAAGTAAAAGCTCAGCTATTAAAAAGAATACATTTGAATTATTTCTAATGAGGTGGATGAAACTGGAGCCTATTATACAGAGTGAAGTAAGCCAGAAGGAAAAACACCAATACAGTATACTAACGCATATATATGGAATTTAGAAAGATGGTAACGATAACCCTGTATACGAGACAGCAAAAGAGACACTGATGTATAGAACAGTCTTTTGGACTTTGTGGGAGAGAGAGAGAGTGGGATGATTTGGGAGAATGGCATTGAAATACGTATAATATCATATATGAAACGAGTCGCCAGTCCAGGTTTGATGCACCATACTGGATGCTTGGGGCTGGTGCACGGGAACGACCCAGAGGGATGGTACGGGGAGGGAGGAGGGAGGAGGGTTCAGGATGGGGAACACGTGTATACCTGTGGCGGATTCATGTTGATATATGGCAAAACCAATACAATATTGTAAAGTTAAAAATAAAATATATATAAAAAAAAGAAAACAAAACAACAAAAAAAGTAAAAGCTCTTCTAGAGCAAGAGTATAACATAAAAGGAGCTTCTATACTATGACAAAAATGTCTAATTTCAACTCAAGAAAAGCACTGGCATTTCTCATTAGAAGTATTTTTATTTTATGTTATACAACTTCTCAATGGTAGGACACATAAAAATATAGCTGAAACTTTTACTCAAGCTTATAACTCACGCACAGAAATCTTGTTTAGAAAACCAATAAAATGTATTTCATCTCCCATTTAGCTCTATTTGAATAGTTTGAAGATACATGTGGAATAAGAATAAATTTGGAAAAGCAGAATTTTAAATATTTTTCTCTGTCTTTAAATAATAAAGCTTTAGGCACTATTGGAGAAGGCAATGGCACCCCACTCCAGTACTCTTGCCTGGAGAATCCCAGGGATGGGGGAGCCTGGTGGGCTGCCGTCTATGGGGTCGCACAGAGTCGGACACGACTGAAGTGACTTAGCAGTAGGCACTATTACCAAGAAGAACCAGGAAAACATTTATTTTAGCACAGTTTATGAAATATGGGGGGTGACCATAGGAAAGTAGGGGGAGTGAATGTTCCCAAGGCAGAAATTTCACTTGCACTTAGAGAAGGAACCTGCTGTGAACTGTCTGCTGATGGGAGAGGAGAAAAGGGCTTGGAAAATCAAGACCTATTTAGTGTGTTGAACACCCCATTTCTTCAAAGTGAGGGGGTTTCAATACAAAAATAGAAGGTCAACACTACTTTCACAGACTTTATTTTTAAAAAATTGAAACTCAAGAAAACTTTTATAAAAATGACATTTAACTCACCCAATTTAAAATTCAACTTAATTTATTTTCATTAGCTGGAATCCTGGCTAGTTTCCACTTCCCGAACCTTGTTATTCTAAGTTTATTTTTAAGACTAATTATCCTCACCTACATAAACTTCCTGGTTTTCAGAATACTTAATTGGCTGGTCAATTGTCTCTGCTCTCCAGATGACAATTACCTATTATGCATCTTCAAAGCGATCCAAAATTCAGACCAGATGACATCTACTCAAGGGTACAGGAGGAACTGAGACATTAAATTGTGGCAGTACTAGCCAACATGTGCAGCTCATCATTGCAAACAAATGCCCAACAATGGGGTTGTGTATTGTCATCGTGACGCGTAACTGTTGGCAGAGTTCCAGAAATGGCATAAGGAATTCTGCACTGAGCAGGTGGCAGAAGGGCACCTGAGGTAGGTTACATGACTGTGACTTACTCTGGAAGTTGAATAAATTATAGATTGGCACAACTTGGATATGCAGTAATTCTTGGCAAATAAAAAGATTATTTGTATTTATGTTCTCATTATTTAGAAGTTGATCTGGAACTTCACAAAGAAAATGCATTTAAAGTGTAATTAACTATCATACAAGATTTGCCTTTTTTAAATCACAAATTCAGAATTTCAGGATAATTTTTGCTTTTTGTATATACAGGGAAATAATAGTAATTTTATTACTTAAAGGAAAGGATAAATTCTTCAATATATGTCTTTCTGAAAATAAAATGATTGGCGGGAGATATTCCTATACCTTCAATCTGAATCATCTGAATAAAAGAAAATCTCACATCCCTTTAGATTTCACAGGCTCAAGGAAATGTGAAATATTTGACATTTTCACCTTAGTGTTTTCACACATAGAAGAGACACCTTTCAAGGGTAAATAACAAATTTTCTTTTCCTGTTGAAAGCTAGTTTGCAACTCAAAGGGCAAATAAGGCAAAATGTTCTAGAATTTTCTGAAATGCTATACAACTCACATGCAGTAATTCCTCATCTACTGATTATGTCTGCACATTGCCCCAAGTCACAGTCTTAGTTGGTGAATTGCTGAGAATTTAGAAATTATGCCTTCTAACCAGTCTACCATATAGGTGAAAATCAGAAAAAGTGTAAAACTTGCGCATTGACAGAGTTCAAGTCTTTCAGTCTTAGTTACACATTTAGTTGTCACTTAAGTTTTAAATGGCTAAAATTAGGCCCCTTCTTTTCATTGAAACTATGCAAAGTTTTAATTGTGCAGCAGCTACTTCATTTGCTCTGGCAGCGACCCTTTGGAAATGAAAGCCGTGTTGACTTTTGCATACAGACTTGTGCTAACTAGTGCTAAGTCATTTCATTCATGTCTGACTCTTTGTGACACTATGGACTGTAGCCTGCCAAACTCCTCTGTCCGTGGAATTCTCCAGGCAAGAACACTGGAGTGCGCTGCCATGCCCGCCTCCAGGGGACCTTTCTGACCCAGGGATGTTATCCACGTCTCTTATGTCTCCTGCATTGGCAGGCCGGTTTGAAGCCCATATTACTATTTAAAAAGAAATTCAGAGACAAGATGGGGCTAAGATTTGTGGCCTATTCGATGTTGAAGCCAGAAAATGTGGTGCGTTTCTAAGCAAGAGCAAGGTCCTGTGGGAGCAGAAAAGGCACTTAGAGAAGCAGGGAAAAGGGCTAGGAAATTGTCAAAGGCCTTCAACATCCAAGAGGAGAATGTTTGAAATATCAGTCAACAAGGAATTTGAAAAACTTGGTCAGTGCGGCGTTAGGGAAAGCATTTTGGCAGCCGTGGGTAGAACACAATGCAGAGAGGGAGACAGACGGGAATTGCGGAACCCATTGCGTAGGGCTTCCACATTGGGCCCTAGTTCCTCACAGACCGGGTTTGGGACCCACGCCGAGAAAGCACGGGCTCCAACCTCCCGTTTCTAACAGGATTTCTGTGCCGGTCACATCTGGTCCCACAGAGGCGCCGGCAGCCGGCACTGGTGCTGCTCCGCGGAGCTTTGAGCTCCAGCTCCACAGACGCTGGGCCTCAGCTCCCGTGGTTCTAGCTGCGGCCAGCGTGATCCTCTTCTCAGAGGTGTGAGCGCCAACGGTGTGAACCCCCCCTCGAGTCCTTGCCCCTGAGACTCCCAATCTCTCCTTTTCCCTTAGCCCTAAAGGAGCTTCCTCTGCAAGCAGCACTTCTGGATGACCCCAGTGTCCTCCTGCTGCCCTTTGAGGCCTTCAGAGCGTGTGTCAGCTGACCTCGATACTAAAACCCTCCGCAGCAGCACCTAGCGTCATGTCCATGTTCCTGCTGAGCCCTGACTGATAGAATGAAGGTGAGCAGGTGTGTAATCTCTGTAGACAACATGTCAGGAGCACTGGTGCATAAAAGTTTGGGCATGGTCAGGGAAGAGTAGTAGATGGATGTAATTAGACCATGTAGCTAAATATGAGGTGTCCTGAAAATTAAGCTGGGAAAAACTAGGGTGGATTTTAGTTAGCAGTAGGTGTCTCTTTATGTACTAACAAACCTGACTTCTATAACATGCATCATCTATCCCAATAATTTCCTCAGGAACATACTGATCTAGACTAATTTTTAACATGTGATAATCTTCAAAAGGGTTTCCCTGGTGGCTCAGATGGTAAAGAATCTGCCTGCATTGCAGGAGACCTGGGATTGATCTCTGGGTCAGGAAGATCCCCTAGAGAAGGGAATGGCAACCCAGTCCAGTATTCTTGCCTGGAGAATCCCATGGACAGAGGAGCCTGGTGGGCTACAGTCCATGGGGTTGCAAAGAATCAGACATGACTGGGAGACTTACAAACATAAAAATATTTAAAATATATGAAGACTCCTGAGCATTGCCATCAGGTTAATTGGCCTCTAAGGCATCCAGGGAGATGTGTAGGGATTGATGCATATGGTTCAGAAAATAATGAGAGAAGCCTGAACTAGAGATATGTGGTTTGGAATTACTTGTGTACACAGATGCCAGTTGAACTTTGGGGTATTCCTGAGGTCACCCAGAAAGATGGCAGAGAGTGAGAGAATAAGAGCGTATGGCAAGACGAGAGAAGTTCCCATGATTTTTCAACAGAGTCCCTGTGCTTTAAGCAAGTCAATCTGACGTCTGACTCTCACATATCATTTACTACTTCCTGGCTGTATCCTGGGAATTAGTTATCTGCTCTTTTCCGGAGACTCTGGCTGAGAGGACAACATGGGATAGGAAACCAGGCTTGGGCTTCACATCTGAAGTCCTGGGCTTGACCTGGGGTCGGCAAAAGCCAGCTTCTTCATAGTTAGGAGCTCTTTAACCACTAGGGTTCTCTGCTTTCTCCTTTTTACCACAAATAATGATATTAATTACTGATAATGCTTTCATCTCAGGGCTGCTGTGTGCATTGAGTTACACAAAAAGTGGCTGTTGGTCAGCTGCTAAATGGTAAGTGCTGCTTGGTTGTCACTGTGGGGAGAAGAGGAAGAGCTCACAATCAAATGGGGCAGACAGAGGAATTACGGGATGGATAATGATGCGGTATACACAGTGAAGCAATAGAGAAGGTGTGAAACTCAGAGGCAGGGAAGGAATCTTACAGTCCTTAGCTGTTTAGGCTGAATCCTGAGGAAAATAGGAGTATCAGTTGAAGGAAATAAAATAGTATACTATCTGGAATTTAATGTCAGAGGTTTAGCAAAAGAGTTTATTTTCTTCTCTTTGATGACCTCCTTCCAGTCTTGGTTCCAAAGTCAGCTGTTTCAGAGAGATCGCCTGAGCTTGCTGGCTTCCTTTGCACTTCCATTTAGTCCTCTATTGTATTTGACTTGAACACACATTAACTGTTTTGCTTTCATCGTTTTACTTTTGTGGATATAATTGATAATCACTCTTATATTTTACTTAGTGTCCCTATTTTGTCTTTTTAAATAGAAAGAAAACTGACTGGGATTAGTATTTAGTATTCTTTTGATGTCTATAATAGTGTTTGATATACAGTCAACCCTGCATAAAATTTCCCATTCTTTTTATCATATAAATAGCATGCAATGTGGAGAAGGCGATGGCACCCCACTCCAGTACTCTTGCCTGGAAAATCCCATGGACAGAGGAGCCTGGTGGGCTGCAGTCCATGGGGTCGAGAAGAGTCGGACACGACTGAGCGACTTCACTTTCACTTTTCACTGTCATGCATTGGAGAAGGAAATGGCAACCCACTCCAGTGTTCTTGCCTGGAGAATCCCAGGGACTGGGGAGCCTGGTGGGCTGCCGTCTATGGGGTCGCACAGAATTGGACACAACCGAAGTGACTTAGCAGCAGCAGCAGCAGCAGCATGCAATGAAAAGATATATATAAAAAATAATCCTTAATTATGAATTCTTAATTATCTATCAACTTTTCTCTTACCTAAATTGTAAAGAAGGGTAAAGGCTAGGTGGGAGAGACATGAAGACCCCTGACGACCTGACAAGAGCCGCCTCCGAAGCATGGTTGGAAGTGATGTGTGAGTGCAGAGCATGGAGGAGATGTGCTGACGTAAGAAGGTCAGGACAACATCAAGGATGGCTCTTTCCAGAGGTTTTGCTGTGAAGGTAGCAGAGGAATATGGTGATGCTTAAGGAGAAACAGAGGAGGGAAAAGGGAGCTGTTTATTGTTCAAACAGCAGTAGGATCCCAGAACACGGTTGCATATTCATGGGGATGTGCCATTAGTAAAGGGGAGCTCAGTGATGGAGGAGAAAGCCCTGAGGCTTCTGGCAAACACCTTTTCTCTCTTCTCTAAGACAGAAGACCACCAAACCATGCTAGCAGTTCTGTGAGTCTACATTCTTCTGGTTTTTCTGATGAATCATTATCCCGCAACTGATATACTCTATGCTATTATAATGTTAGTTTCTATACATAATTGTGTTCCTAAAGTAACATGTCTACTTCTGCTTCATTGACTACACTAAAGCCTTTGACTGTGTGGATCACAACAAAATGTGGGAAATTCTTAAAGAGATGGGAATACCAGATCAGCTTACCTGCCTCCTGAGAAATCTGTATGCAGGTCAAGAAGCAACAGAACTGGACATGGAACAACAGACTGGTTCAAAACTGGGAAGGAGTATGACAAGGCTGTATATTGTCACCCTGCTTATTTTACTTCTATGCAGAGTACATCATGTGAAATGCCGGGCTGTGTGAGTCATGAGCTGGAATCAAGATTGCTGGGAGAAATACCAGAAACCTCAGATGTGGAGATCAGATCAGATCAGTCGCTTAGTCGTGTCTGACTCTTTGCGACCCCATGAATCGTAGCACGCCAGGCCTCCCTGTCCATCACCAACTCCTGGAGTTCACTGAGACTCACATCCATCGAGTCAGTGATGCCATCCAGCCATCTCATCCTCTGTCATCCCCTTCTCCTCCTGCCCCCAATCCCTCCCAGCATCAGAGTCTTTTCCAATGAGTCAACTCTTCGCATCAGGTGGCCAAAGTACTGGAGTTTCAGTTTTAGCATCATTCCTTCCAAAGAAATCCCAGGGCTGATCTCCTTCAGAATGGACTGGTTGGCTCTCCTTGCAGTCCAAGGGACTCTCAAGAGTCTTCTCCAACACCACAGTTCAGAAGCATCAATTCTTTGGCGCTCAGCCTTCTTCACAGTGCAACTCTCACATCCATACATGACCACAGGAAAAACCATAGCCTTGACTAGACGAACCTTTGTTGGCAAAGTAATGTCTCTGCTTTTGAATATGCTATCTAGGTTGGTATCACACCACTTTAATGGCAGAAAGTGAAGAGGAACTAAAGAGCTTCTTGATGAAAGTGAAAGAGGAGAGTGAAAAAACTGGCTTAAAACTCAACATTCAAAAAACTAAGATCATTGCATCCAGTCCCATCACTTCATGCAAAATAGATGGGAAAAAATGGAAACAGTGACAGACTTTATTTTCCTGGGCTCCCAAATCACTGTGGATGGTGACTGTAGGCATGAATTTAAAAGATGCTTGCTCCTTAAAAGTGATAAGTCTAGACAGATAAATCACTTTGCCAACAAAGGTCCAATTAGTCAAAGCTATGGTTTTTCCAGTAGTCAGGTATGTATGTGAGAGTTGGACTATAAAGAAGGCTGAAGACTGAAGAATTGATGCTTTTGAATTGTGGTGCTGGAGAAGACTCTTGAGAGTCCCTTGAACAGCAAGGAGATAAAACCAGTCCATCCTAAAGGAAATCAACCCTGCATGTTCATTGGAAGAAATGATGCTGAAGCTGCAATACTTTAGCCACCTGATGCAAAGAGCTGACTCCCTGTAGAAGACCCTGATTCTGGGGAAGATTGAAGGCAAAATGAGAATGGGGCCTCAGAGGATGAAATGGCAAGACAGCATCACAAATTCAGTGGACATGAATTTGAGCAAACTCCAGGAGACAGTGGAGGACAGAGGAGCCTGGCGTGCTGCAGTCCATGGGGTCACAGAGTTGAACATGACTTAGCAACTGAAGTACAACAGCAAAAACTGACCATAAAGTAAACCTGTAGTAGAATGGTACTCTGATTTTGTATTGGTGGCTGCACCTATCGCAACTCAATAAGTTTCTACTCAATGCAATCTCTCGGAAACATATAAAACATGACAGGTCTTTCAGAATAGCTGGCTCAGGGAATTTAAATCTAGGGGACAGTATTTTCAGTGATAACTCAGGCAGTGAAGGAGAGTTGTGTGATTTAGTCATGTCTGCAGGAATCACTGGATGGGCTTTCATCTCATCACTCATGACATGAAGTGGACAATGTACCCATTACTACCCAGCATTGCATTATCTGTGGAAAGGGGCAAGTCCCTTGACTTTAGGGTAAGATAAGACGTGCATTTATCTGTTCACCCATGGAAGGGCAGCCTGGGTGTCATGTCCCCTACTCAACTAAAAGTCAGGGTTGTGTCTGCAGATTTTTCTGTTTCCAACTCTTTTATCACCTTACATAGCAAGAGACTGAGAACTCAATGGATACATCTTAGACATGAAACAGGATCTGCTTGACTCCTGAGAGAGGGAGGGGAGTTTATTTGCCTGATCCCTTTGGCTTCCCTCTGTTCTGTCTTGTAAACTCTTTTTGGTGCAGGGTGTTCTCCAAACCACACTCACCTTCACCCCCGAATGTGCTTCACAAAAGACTGGTGCAAAGCAACCCTATTGAAAATGTCCTCACGTGATCAGTGGTTTCAATTTGGAATCTGGTGCTGGTTTATAGAAGAGATGAGAAGGAAAATTTTCCTGTCCTGGGGATTTTGTATGTTTTTTCTGTCTCTTAGATTTTTTCCCCTTAAAATGTGCTTGTGAAAAGCAGATGTTCAGGAAAGCTCAAAGTCTTGGAAATATTAATCATTGCCTGGTAACTCAATACTTCAGGGTAGACACTATCTGCCATAGCAAAATAGATCTTTTTTTTTTTTCCCCTAAGCCTACCAAGGAATTGTAACTATTGAACTGGTGCAAAATATACCCTCTGAACTTAGCCTACATTCAAATCCATTTATTGTTTGAAGAAATCATTCAATGCCAATCAGAGGGTTTTTTATCTTTCATAAATTGACTGCATATTTATTTTGCTGATAAGACATAGTCAGATAAAGCATCCAAAATTAAACCTTTGCCCTAAATATCAAAAATGAATACAAAGATCTCCTTAGAAACTTACTTAGATCCAAACTTTGCCTAATAATATTGTCCAGTGTCTAGCATTTGGCAACATATAGCAAAAAGTAACTGTAACTGCTGTTTGGGTACAGCAACCTCAAATGCCCAGAATACCGATTATAACCCACTGTTGTGAGCCTCATTCAGAGAGCTGCACACATTCAAAGTTTCTCACCTAAACTTGAGGGTGTTTGTTTAAATTATTCTTCTAGTAACAATATGTATTGAAACCACCTTTATTTTCTGGCATTTTTCTGTGTAAGGCATGTGATTCATTACACTGGTATTATATTAGAGAAATAAATTTGGAGCAAACATTTTGTTACAGAAGATGCTGATATTCACAACTGGTTTCTGGAATACCAGGTAACTCATCAGTCATGGTATATTAACAGGTTTTTCTTATATTCACTCTGAAGTAAATGAAAAGAGGCCCTTTGGCTGGGATGTCATTGATATTATAATGATATAGTGTTGCTAATAATTTCTACTGGGGAAATATAGTATCTGCCTTTACATTCACCAGAGTAATAAATAAGCAAACTTCCAGCTTACATACAATCTTTCCTCAGTTTGTATCTTTCTGAAAATTGCTTTAGAAGTTAATTAGAACTGCATAAAGTATGGCCAGCATACCAACCCCTAAGAATAGCACACAGCTGGGGAATACTTTATCAAGAGCAGAATGTTAGCTTCACTGGCTACACTTGGCCACTGTGCTCCTGTGGCTGCAAGTCTTCTTTGAGTAACCCAGACTCCTCCCCTCGCCTCCACCACGTTTTCTCTTAAGTCTGTACATTGAGCATTGTGACTGTACACAAGTGAATGTGTATTTGAGAGGTGTCTGGTTTATAATTTTAGCAGTATTACATTCACTATTTGCATAATTCATAACAACCAACACAGTGCCTCCTCCCAGAATGTGCTCAGTCCATAACCTACCACCTGATTTTACTTATTGGCCAAAGACTATTGTCCTGTAGAGAATGTCCTTTTTAGTCAAAATCATCCTGTAGTGAATCATCAACACACAGTTTCAGGCTACACTAGCAATGGTCCTTTTTGATGCTTTTCTATGCCAAGGAGAAATGAGGGCCATGTGTATTCCATGCTATAGGCTGTTGAGTATTTGAGGGGTGTGGGTGGCAGGGGATAGGAGGGACTGTAACCAGTGGAAAGAGGGCCAGAAAGGGTTACAGAGGCAAGAAAGGAGTGCCTTATATGGGTCTTATTTCACAGAATAATCCATTTCAACCATTTCCCAAGCATCCACCGTTTGAGATATTCCTTAGATCAAAGCAAATACACACATATACAAATGTTTTGCATAAAATTTCTAACAGTTGCTAGGTCTCCTGAAATCTCAGGTTAAGAATTCCCACTGGGACCAATGGGGTTTCAGAGCACAAGAATTTCGGCGCTCATTATATTAAACTGGTGGGAATCTCTAAGGAAGAATGCATGTGTAGGAGTATGTGCTCAGTCGTGTCCAACTCTTTTCAATCCCATGGACTGTAGCCTACCAGGCTCTTCTGTCCGTGGGATTCTCCAGGCAAGAACACTGGAGTGTGTTGCCATGCCCTCCTCCAGGGGATCTTTCTGACCTAGGATCTAACCCTCATTTCCCACAGCTCCTGCACTACAGTCCGATTCTTTACCACTGAGCCCCCTGGGAAGCTCTCCGAGAAAGAAAGGAGGATAGTAAGATAATAATGAGAGGAAGAAGCAAAAGGGTTCATGTAAAACAAACAAACAAACAAAAACAATGGGAGTGAAGCAAGAAGTGATGGCAAGATTTAGTGAGAAATAAAGCTGCAGAGCAATATCTAGATGACTTATTATCTCATGGGATGTTAAACTGTTGGGAAATTTGTTCAGCAGATCCAGGGTGTTTTCAGAACTTGCTCTAAAAAATGTGAGAGGTCTTGAGGGTTCTCAGCAAAACCTTAGAAAGCTCTCCAGGATGCTGGAGTTGCTGACATCAGAATCTGAAGTGCTGTGGTCCCTCTGGATAAGGCAGAGTCTATTCCGTTTGTAAAGAGAGATGTTATATCACCTTAGCTTGGACATCTACTGAACGACTGAAAGTAGGGGACTGGAGTTCAGAATACAGGGAAGCCATATTTGAGCAACTGCTAAGTCGCTTCAGTCGTGTCCGACTCTGTACAACCCCATAGACGGCAGCCCACCAGGCTCCCCCGTCCCTGGGATTCTCCAGGCAAGAACACTGGAGTGGGTTGCCATTTCCTTCTCCAATGCATGAAAGTGAAAAGTGAAAGTGAAGTCGCTCTGTCATGCCAGACTCTTAGCAACCCCATGGAGTGCAGCCTACCAGGCTCCTCCATCCATGGGATTTTCCAGGCAAGAGTACTGGAGTGGGGTGCCATTGCCTTCTCCATTTGAGCAACAGATGAAGTCAAATAGTTTCAAGTGTGCTTTGTTCACTGTAAAGGGACACATGGTGGGCAGAGCACGGGACCCTCACTTGAACTGAGGGCAGGACATAATTGAAGAGTGTACCTATGCCCTGATGATAATTCGGTGACACCAGAATTGAGGCCTAGCTCTGAATTTACCATGACCTAGCATTGTGAATCTGAGTAACTTATCTTACATCTCTGGATTTCTTTTCCTTGTTGAAAAAGGGCCCTAGGAGGCCTAAATCATCTCTAACATTCCTTCCAAATCTAGAAATATTTGATTATTCCACAGAATGAAAATCAACAGGAAGAAGAGTCATAATGCTTCAACAATGCTTTACTTATTTTCAAAAAGTTTTCTCTTTTATGTCGATTCCGATACTTTGGGTATATTGATTAATACTTTTACATTGATTAGTATCAGGGCTTTCCTGGTAGCTCAACTGGTAAAGAATCTGCCTGCAATGCAGGAGACACCAGTTTGATTCCTGGGTTGGGAAGATCCCCTGGAGAAGGGATAGGCTATCCATTCCAGTATTCTTGGGCTTCCCTGATGGCTCTGCTGGTAAAGAATCCACCTGAAATACCAGAGACCTGGGTTCAATCCCTGGGTTGGGAAGATCCCCGGAAGAAGGGAACAGCTCCCCACTCTAGTATTCTGGCCTGGAGAATTCCACTGTATAATCCACAGGGTCACAAAGAGTCAGACATGACTGAGCGACCAATTTCATGAAATACAAGAATCACAATTTTCCTAGGGAAATGTTGACAACTATATTTTTCTACCAGCAGCTGGAAACAAGCAATTTTAGCTAACTTTTAAAAAAGCAAACACTGCATGTATTTACTCTGTTTGCTCTGTGGAAACTTTACCCCTGCCAGTTTCAGCCACGGAACATTCTATAAGAAGCAGTTGTGGTTTCCGGATGAGGGTAAGTGAATGGTGTTTTCTGAGGCTGCTTCAGGGAGCATCTGAGATATCTTGGCACAGTGAATCTGTCCTGAATTCTTTGAGCCTGGCTGTCTGTCTCCTACCACAATTATTGCCTTCTTATTTTGGCAGACATGGACTACTGGGAGCTTGTGTGGGATGAAAGAACTGGATCCAATGGTCCTGGCAATGCCTCAAATCTCCTGTTGGGTGGATTCTTGCAGAATGAGGCTAAAAGTGCCACTTAGGAGGATCTGACTCTAACCTCTGCAACAAGCAAACAGCCAATCCTCATATTCATCAACTGGAACCTGCATTAGGTAGGACATTGCTCAGGTCATACTTTGCAAGTCTGTCAGCCCATGTGTCTTGAATAAAATGTTGTAGATAATTGTCCTGTAATATTTTAAATAGGAGGGGGTTATTTGCCTGATTACTAAAAAGCTATTTTTAATGGAGCATAGAATCTGAGGTCCTTTAATTCACTTGGTGGTTAAAATGTGAGACAAACACTCTAAGCCATATGAATTCAGACTAAAACAAGAGATGAGAGTCCATTTTATTCTCTACTGGATAGATGCCATTTAGAGCAGTGCCCCGTGTGGCTTTTCTGGGTCTCTAAGCGCAGAACTGGTTAACAATATTTGTTACCCAATATGCATAGTGATTATTAACTATACTCAGATTAAGTAAAAGTATTAGTTCTTCAATGTGAAAGGTCTATAGAGTTATTTTTTAAAGGAAATACCCATATTCCTAAAAGTGTTAGTTCCAGTTGTCATATATAAAATGTGTCAATAATAAATAAACAGAATAACATTTGGAAGACAACAGGGTGAGCATAGCTTAATATATTAGACAGATCAGTGGATTTAGGATTTTGTGAAAGTGTTAGTCTGACGTTTTGTGACCCCATGGATTGTAGCCCGCCAGGTCCATGGAATTCTCCAGGCAAGAATATTGGAGTGGGTTGCCATTCCATTCTCCAGGGGATATTCCAGACCCAGGGTTGGAACCCAGGTCTCCTGTACTGCTGGCAGATTCTTTACCTTCTGAGTCACCACAGGAGCCCAATATACTAGAAAGATCACTGGATTTTATGTTAGTGAAATATGACCCATTATGTGTGTGATTTTACTTTAAAGGGACTCATTTTAAAATATAAATATATATCATATATTTAATAATACTTTAAAATACTTTTAAAATACATCTGAAAATAAGACAGCCTACTATGGTGGGCAAATTTATAATATGCTGCATATAATTTCCACTCGCTGGCACATAGGCCCCATATAATCCCTTCCTCTTGAGTCTTGGGGGCACCTCTGAATATGAGGAAATGCTACTTCTATAATTATTGTATTTTATGTGCTATATAAAAGATGAAGGGATTGTAATGATGTAAAAATGGTAATCTTTGGGAGGGGCTATTGATGGGAAGAAAGGATTATGCAACTCCTAGGTGCAGACTGCGTTTTCTTTCTTCGTCTAGATACTGATTACTCGGCTGTACAGTTGACTAAAATTCATAGAACTACACTACATGTACTTTCTATATGTTTATTTTGTTTCAGTGAAACATTAAAGCACCTAAAACATTAAAAAACTATTTCTCTTAAGATTTAAAAATTAAAATTATGTGAATAATAAAAGAGTATTTAAATTTTACAAATGTAAATTAAAAGAAAGCTTACATAAATTTGTTTTAAAATTTTATTTAAATTTTACTAAATATTTTAAAATCATAATTTTAGAGTTAAACCAGATGAAGGAATTGAAAGAATTTTATACTCCATGTATTTTGCATCTAGTTCCACATTTATTTAAAGAGTAAAATGATTTGTGGAGTATTGCAAACTATTATTCAGTCACCATCTGCAACTGATATGAGTTCTCTGCTAATTCATGAGTCATTGCAAAGCCACATTGAAACACAACATTTAAGGACAGATGCTTGACACTACTGCAAAATGATACACTATTCAAGAATTGTGTATTGAATTCTTTACAATATTCAATACTGTAAATATTGAATAGACTTTAAAGACTGTTGTAAGAAACACTACTGCTGCTGCTGCTGCTAAGTCGCTTCAGTTGTGTCCGACTCTGTGTGACCCCATGGACGGCAGCCCATAAGGCTTGCCCGTCCCTGGGATTCTCCAGGCAAGAACACTGGAGTGGGTTGCCATTTCACTACATAATGAAAAAGTGATCAATCCAAAAAGGAGATACAGCAATTGTAACTATAATTGGACTCATAGGAGCATGACAATATATAAGACAAATGCTAACAGCCATAAAAGGAAAAATTAACAGTAATGCAGAAATAAATGGGGGCCTTTGAAACCCTACTTTCATCAATGGACAGAGCATCCAGAGAGAAAATCAATAATGAAACACAGGACTTAAATGGCACATTAGACTCCCATACTTTAGCTACTTGACGTGAAGAGCCGACTCACTGGAAAAGACCATGATACTGGGAAAGACTGAGGGTAGGAGAAGGGGGTGGTAGAGGACAAGATGGTTGGATGGCATCCCCACCTCAGTGGTCATGAGTTTGAGCAAACTCCAGGAGATGGTGAAGGGCAGGAAGCCTGCTGTGTTGCAGTCCATGGGGTAACAGAGTTGGACACGACTGAGTGACTGAACAACAACAAGACCAGATGACTTTAACTGATATTTGTAGAGTATTCTGTCCAAAAGCAGCAGAATACACATTCTTCTCAAGAGTGTATGTAACATTCTCCAGGGTTGATCACATGCTAGGCCACACATCAAGATTCAGTAAATTTAAGAAAATTAAAAACCTTTAGCTTGACTCATCAAGAAAAAGAGGGAAATAGCTCAAATTGGTAAAATTAGAAATGAAATAGGAGAAGTTACAATGGACACCACAGAAATACAAAGGATTGTAGGAGATTACTACAACCAATGTACCATTACTACAACCATTTTATATGCCAATAAAATGGACAACCTGGAAGAAACATACAAATTCCTAGAAAGGTACAATCCAAAGGCTGAACCAAGAACAAACAGAAAATATTAAGAGACCAATCATAAGTATGGAATATTTGAAACTATGATTTAAAAACTCTCAGTAAACAAAAGTCCAGGACCAGATGACTTCACAGGTGAATTTTTTCATACATTTAGAGAAGAGTGAACACCTATCCTTCTGAAACTATTCCACATAATTTGAGAGGAACCCTTCCAAATTCATTATATGAGGCTACCATCAGCCTAATACCAAACCGGACATATATTAAAAAAGGAAATATGAACAAGGAGAAAAGACAACCCTCATAATGGGAAAAATAATACAAAAATGAAACAACTGATAAAGGATTAATTTCCAAAATATACAAGCAGCTCATTCAACTCAATATCAGAAAAAACAAATAACCCAATAAAAAAAAAATGGGCAAAAGACCTAAACAGACATTTCTCCAAAGAAGACATACAGATTGCCAACAAACACATGAAAAGATACTCAACACTGCTCATTATTAAAGAAATGCAAATCAAAACTATAATGACATATCACCTCACACTGGTCAGAATGGCCATCATCAGAAAATCTCTAAACAATAAATGCTGCAGAGGGTGTGAAAAAAAGGGAACTCTCTTGCACTGTTGGTGGGAATGCAAATTGATACAGCCACTATGGAGAACAGTATGGAGATTTCTTAAAATACTAGGAATAAAACCACCATATGACCCACCAATTCCACTACTAGGCTTATACCCTGAGGAAATCAAAACTGAAAAAGTCACATGTACTCCAATGTTTATTGCTGCTCTATTACAATAGCCGGGACATGGAAACACCCTAGATGTTCATTGACAGATGAATGGATAAAGAAGCTGTGGTACATATATACAATGGAATATTCAGTTCAGTTCAGTTCAGTTGCTCAGTCGTGTCCGACTCTTTGCGACCCCATGAATCACAGCACGCCAGGCCTCCCTGTCCATCACTAACTCCTGGAGTTCACTCAAACTCACATCCATCGAGTCAGTGATGCCATCCAGCCATCTCATCCTCTGTCGTCCCCTTCTCCTCCTGCCCCCAATCCCTCCCAGCATCAGAGTCTTTTCCAATGAGTCAACTCTTCGCATGAGGTGGCCAAAGTACTGGAGTTTCAGCTTTAGCATCATTCCTTCCAAAGAAATCCCAGGGCTTATCTCCTTTAGGATGGACTGGTTGGATCTCCTTGCAGTCCAAGGGACTCTCAAGAGTCTTCTCCAACACCACAGTTCAAAAGCATCAATTCTTAAGCATTCAGCTTTCTTCACAGTCCAACTCTCACATCCATACATGACTGCAGGAAAAACCGTAGCCTTGACTAGACGGACCTTTGTTGGCACAATGGAATATTACTCAGCCATAAAAAGGAACACATTTGAGTCAGTCCTAATAAGGTGGGCAAACCTAGAGTCTATTATACAGAGGGAAGTCAGAAAGAGAAAAACAGTTATCATATACTAAAGCATATATGTTTGGAATCTAGAAAAATCATGATGAACCTATTAGCAGAACAGCAGTGGAGACACACACATTGAGAACAGACTTATGGACATAGCTAGGATGGGGAAAGGAAGAGCGGGTGGGAGGTATGGGGAGAGTAACATAGAAACATGCATTACCATGTGTAAAATAGCCAATGGGAATTTGTTGTATGACTCAGGGAACTCAAAGGGGGCTCAATAACAATATACAGGGGTGGAATGGGGAGGGAGGTGGGATGGGTATTCAAGTGAGAAGAGCCATGGGTAAACCTATGGCTAACTCATGTTGATGTTTGGGGGAAACCAATGCAATACTGTGAAGTAATTATCCTTCAATTAAAAATAAATAAGGCTTTCCTGGTGGCTCAAATGGTAAAGAAGCCGCCTGCAATGCAGGAGACCCAAGTTCAAGCCCTCGGTTGGGACAATCTCCCAGAGAAGGGAATGGCAACCCACTCCATTATTCTTGCCTGGAGAATTCCATGGACAGAGGAGTCTGGTGGGCTGCAGTCCATGGGATCAGAAAGAGTCAGACATGACTGAGGGACAAACACACACGCGCAAGTAAATAAATCACAAAAGGAGAAAAAAAGAAAATTACAGGCCAATATTACTCATGAGCATAGATTCAAAAATCCTCACATACTAACAAACACTAACAAACCAAATTCAACAATACATTAAAAGGATCATCTACCATGATCAAGCAGGATTTAACAGGATTCAAGGATTTTTTTGATAACCACAAATCAATCAGTGTGATATAACAGATCAATAAATTGAAGAAAAAATCATGTGATCATCTCCTTAGATACAGGAAAAAGACTTTGACAAAATTAAACACCATTTATGACAAAATCTCTCCAGAAAGTGGGCATAGAGGGAATATATCTCAACATAATAAAGGCTATACATGCTGAGCCATCAGCTAACATCATACTCAATGGTGAAAAGCTGAGCTGAAAGCATTTCCTCTAAGAAAAGGAACAAGATGAGGATGTCTACTCTCACCACTTTTATTCAGCATAGTTTTGGAAGTCCTAGCCATGGCCATCACAGAAAATGCAGTAAAAGGAATCCAAACTGGAAAAGAAGTAAATCTGCCACTGTTTGCTGATGGTACAGTACTGTACATAGAAAATCCTAAAGATGCTACAGGAAAACTACCACAGTTCATCAATGAATTCAGTAAAGTTGCATGATATAAAGTTAATACACAGAAATCTGTTGCATTTCTCTATACTAACAACAAAAGAGCAGAAGGGGAAATTAAAGAAACAATCCCAGTTACCATCACACTAAAAAGAATAAAATACTTGCGCATAAACAGACCTGAGGGAGCAAAACACTTGAAAACTATGACACATTGAAGAAAGAAATTGAAGATGACACAAAAAGATGGAGAGACATAATATCTTCTTGGATTGGAAGAATCAATTTTGTCAAAATAACTATGCTACCCAAGGCAATCTACAAATTCAGTGCAATCCCTATAAAATTACCAATAGCATTTTTCTCAAAACTAGATTAAAAAAAGTCTTAAAATTTTTATGGTGACACAAAAGAACCCATAGCTAAAGCACCCTCAGAAAAAAAAAACAAAAACAGAGCTCAAGGTATCAGTCTCCCTGACTTCAGATTACACCACAAAGATATAGTCATTAAAATAGTATGGTCATGGCAAAAATAAAAAATAAAAATAAACAAAAATATAGGTCAATGGACCAGAATAGAAAGCCCAGGAAGAAAATTCACAGATCTTTGGTTAATTAGTCTATGACAAAGGAAGCAAGACTATACAACAGAGAAAAGAGAGCTTTTTCAATAAATGGTGCTAGTAAACTGGACTTGTACATGTAAAGAAATGAAATTAGAACATTCTTTAAAAGCATACACAAAAATAAACTCAAAATGGATTACAGATCTAAGTGCAAGCCTGGGTAATAAAACTCTCAGAGGAAAACAGGCAGAACACTCTCTGACATAAATTGTACCAATAATCTTTTTTGATGGGTCTCTACAATAATAGAAATAAAACCAAAAATAAACAAATGGGACCTAATTTAAACCCAAATCTCTTGCATAGCAAGAGAAATCATAAACAAAACAAAACAAAACAAAAACAACACTTAGAACGAGAAAAATATTTTCAAATAATGTGACCAACAAGGGATTAATCTCCAAGATATACAAACAGCTTATGCAGCTCAATATCAATAATAAAACAAAACAAAAAACAATAAAAATGGGCAGAAGACTGAAACAGACATTTCTCCAAGAATATATACAGATGGCCAAGAAGCACTGAAAAAATGTTCAACACTGCTGATTAATAGAAAGATGCAAAACAAAACTACAACAATATATCACACCAGTCAGAATGGCCATAATCAGAAAGTCTAAAAGTAATAAATGCTGATGTGGAGAAAAAGGAGACCTCCTACACTCTCTGATGGGAATATAAGTTGGTATAGCCACTATGCAGAAAAGTATGGAGGTGCCTTATGAAACTCAAAACAGAGCTACCATATGATCCAGCAATCCCACTCCTGGACATATATCCAAAGAAAACCATGGTTTGAAAAGATACATGCAGCCCATTGTTCACTGCTGCAACTGTTCACAATAGCCAAGACATGGAAGCCACCTAAATGTCCATTGACAGATGGCTGGATAAAGAAGATATGGTGCATGCATACAATGGAATATTACCTAGCCTTTAAAAAGAATGAAACAATGCCATATGCAGCAACATGGGTGGACCTGGAGATTATCATACTACAAGTGAAAAAATCGGAGAAAGATAAATATCATATTATAGGGCTTATATGTGAAGTCTAAAAAAATGATACAAATAAACTTATTTACAAAACAGAAACAGACTCATTGATTTAGAGTATGAACTTATAGTTACCAGGGCGGAGGGGTGGGTTGGGGGGATAGACTAGGAGTTTGGGATTGACATATACACCCTGCTACTTTAAAATAGATAACCAACAAGGACCAACTGTATATCACAGAAGACTCTGCTCAGTACTCTGTAATAACCTAAATGGGCAAAGAGTTTGAAAAAGAATAGATACGTGTATAACTGTATCACTTTGCTGTGCACCAGAAACTAACAGAACATTGTTAATCACTGAAACGAATCGCCAGTCCAAGTTTGATGCATGATACAGGGTGCTTGGGGCTGGTGCACTGGGATGACCAGAGGGATGGTAGGGGAGGGAGGTGGAGGGAGGTTCAGGATGGGGAACATGTGTACACCTGTGGCAGATTCATGTTGATGTATGGCAAAACCAATACAATATTGTAAAGTAATTAACCTCCAATTAAAATAAATAAATTTATATTTAAAAATAAAAAATAATCAACTGTGTTTATATCATCTATAAGAAAGAATTTTTGAATTAATTAGCCTTTCTCTTAACTAACCATTCCCATCACCCACATCCTCACCAACTCCACAAAACATTACCCTATTTCTGATATCAGCAAATGCACAACCTACAAATCTTAGCATTTAAATGCAGTCGCCCTTTGTTAAAAGGACAAATGGACTAAGATATGAGAAATAATTCACTGGCATCTGAACAAGAGATGATATGTGGAGTTCCATGACACATCTTGTTGGCACTGGGAGCTGGATCCCATGTGCAGAGGTGTCCTCATGTTCTTTAGTAAATGTATTCTATTTGTTCCTTAATTTTTTATGAAATACGTGGGTTTTCTGAAGTATAGAGCCCAAAGTGGAACCCTTTTTGTCTGTGTCTTGGGGCATTTTGAAGAGGAGAGATTCATGATGTCATTCAACGCTATAATAGAAGAGAAATGTGATTTACTGTAGGAAATATTTATGTACTGGAAAATTATCATTCAGCACCATCAAGTTTATGCTTTGTATGTAACAGCAAAGTTATTTGTTTTCTTTCCTCACCTGCACTGCATTTTCAAATTATTTTAAAGTTGATATTTTTCTTAGTGACTGTTCCTGCTATTAATATTCATCAAAATAAAACATTTTTTCTTTCCATACTTTTCTTATTCATCATTCACATTGTAGCCATATATTTCCTAATATGACTTTTTTAGAAAAATGCTTCCTAATATCAAATATTGCTCCTACTTCCTAATAGTGAATATTGCCCATACCACTCACATTCAAAGCTGGCTCCTTTTTAAGGCATTTCAGATTTTTCCTTCTTATTATGATTAATAAATATGATATTATTAGAGAGATTATTCTAATTATTAAATGAAAAAAGTGTCCATGATTTTATCAATTGCTCAATTCTAATTATAACATTAAGTTCAGTTGGACAATTATATAACTGGAAACCTCAATTCAGGAGGTGCTCTGAAAAGATTGTTCCTGGCATTACTACTACAATATAACAGAACATTTCTCAATAGATTGTGGATGTGCCTTGTCTATTATATAAAAAGAATATAATTTTTAGTCTAATAAATTTGATAACAAAATTTGTAAGATGATAGTAGTGATTTTGATATAAATGGGTTTGTGTTCTATTGCAGATGTTTCTGTTAAGAGGGAAAACATTCAGAAAAGTTACTTATTTTTCAAGAATTTCATGGTAAAGTAGAATTATATAATGTTTATTATTTTGAAGAGGATGTTGCTTCTTTTAGAGAGAAAAGATTATATCACTAACTAGAAATTGAACATATATATGAGTGAAATGAACCTGATTATTTTTCTGTGCTTATTCACTTATGCTATGGAATCTCTTATTATAAGCTTCAAGATTTATGCTTTATTTATTTCTTCATTATGAAGATATAACAGAAGCCAACGTTCCCACCTGAAACCAGCTTTTCAGAAATGTCTACTATAAGAACATTTTTTGGACTTTGGATAACAGGCAGCTCACACAGCCGTCTTCAACAGAAGAGAAACAAATGATACAAGCACTATGGTTGTCTCCAGCTTACTGCCTGGAGAGAGTTTTGAGGCCATTGAGAAGAGATTGGGAGGGGGAAACCAAACAGAGCCCAGTGATTGCTACACTTTCAGGAAACAGCGTTGGATTTTGGAGGCTAAGTCAGACTTGCTGTTTAGTTGCTAAGTCATATCCGACTCTTCTGTGATCCCATGAACTGTGATCCCATGAACTGTAGCCCACCAGGCCTCTGGACATGCAGGGCCAAATATCAGGAAGAAAGGAGTTAAACAGAACTCTACACATTTCCAGAGGGGTCTCTCAAGTCTTTAGCCAAGCACCAACAAACACATATGCAGGAGGAAGTTACCTGAGATGCGAAGAGAATCACATTAAAGAAGAGGCAGAATAATCCCCAGAGTTCTGATGGCTTCCAGCTCTGAAGATTTCATTAGGAAATTCTACCAAATACTGGAGGAAAAGGTAATACCAATTCCATATAAACTTCCAAGAGACAGCAGGGGAGGAGACACATCCCAAACATCCTGCATCCCAAATAAGGCAGACACCAAAAGCAGAAAAAAAATTATAAGAAAATTAAAGACTAATATTCCTCATTAAAAGGACATAATAATCCTTAATCAAACAGTAGAAAATATAACAATATTAAAGCAAGATAACATATCATGTTCCAGTGGGTTTATCTCAGGAAAGCAAAGTTGTTTCATTTTAAAATCAGTTAATATAATTAACAAATTATTTTTTTAGGTGAAGAAAAAATATTTGACATAATTGAATATCCTTAACTCCTGCATCCTATTCTGTGATACACACTTTCACTTTGTTTCATTACTGATGATGATCACTTTGGTCCAGTTTTTCTCAAGCAAAGATTCTATGAGAGAATTAACCTCTAATATGCTAAGACTGGGCTTGGCAAGTTTTTTCTGTAAATGACCAGACAGTAATAACTTAGGCAATTGTAACATGAAAGAGCCATAGATAACGTGGGAACAAATAACTCTGGTTGCACTTCAGTGAAGTAAGTGAAAGTCACTCAGTCGTGTCTGACTCTGTGACCCCATGGACTGTATCAGTCATTTCAGTTCAGTCATTCAGTCGTGTCCAACTCTTTGTGACCCCATGAATCGCAGCACGCCAGGCCTCCCTGTCCATCACCAACTCCCGGAGTTCACCCAAACTCATGTCCATCAAGTCGATGATGCCATCCAGTCATCTCATCCTGTGTCGTCCCCTTCTCCTCCTGCCCCCAATCCCTCCCAGCTTCAGAGTCTTTTCCAATGAGTCAACTCTTCCCATGAGGTAGCCAAAGTATTGGAGTTTCATCTTTAGCATCAGTCCTTCCAATGAATACCCAGGACTGATCTCCTTTAGAATGGACTGGTTGGCTCTCCTTGCAGTCCAAGGGACTCTCAAGAGTCTTCTCCAACACCACAGTTCAAAAGCATCAATTCTTCGGCACTCAACTTTCTTCACAGTCCAACTCTCACATCCATACATGACCACAGGAAAAACCATAGCCTTGACTAGACTAGGAACCTTTGTTGGCAAAGTAACATCTCTGCTTTTCAATATGCTATCTAGGTTGGTCATAACTTTCCTTCCCAAGAGTAAGCGTCTTTAAATTTCATGGCTGCAGTCACCATCTGCAGTGATTTTGGAGCCCCCAAAAATAAAGTCTGATGCTGTATAGTCCCTGGAATTCTCCAGGCCAGAATACTAGAGTGGGTTGCCTTTCCCTTCTCCAGGGGATCTTCCCAACCCAGGGTCTGAACCCAAGTCTCCCACATTGCAGGTGGATTCTTTGCCAGCTGAGCCACCAGGGAAGCCCAAGGGAAGCATTTCAGTAAAATTCTATTAATGGACAATGAGACTAGAATTTCATACAATTTTCACATATCACAAGGTCATATCCTTGTTTTTCTTTCTTTTTGCTTTGTCTTTTTCAACCGTTTAAAAATGTAAGAAGTCATTTTAAGTTCACAATAAATACCAAAAAATGATAGCTGCCTCAGTTTGTCTTGTACACTGTACTTTGTTAAGCCCTGCTCTAAACATTCATTGTATGTAGTGAACTCACTTATTTCTTATGCACTTAAGAATGTACCATTCTCGGAAGAATTGAGAAAATAATCACTCAAATGTGTGTTCTTTGACTCAAATGTGGTATCCCAGTTGAGAAAGGCTAGACAGTGTCGCCAAGTCTCTCTACTATAAAGTTACTGCTTTACAGAGTATGTTTTGTTGGGAGAGGTACTTTGAGCTATGTAAATATCCCTTTATATTAAAAAATTTCCATTTATTCATGTATTTGTTTACACGTGTAAGGACTCCTGCTACTGCTAAGTCACTTCAGTCGTGTCCGACTCTGTGTGACCCCATAGACAGCAGCCCACCAGGCTCCCCTGTCCCTGGGATTCTCCAGGCAAGAATACTGGAGTGGGTTGCCATTTCCTTCTCCAATGCATGAAAGTGAAAAGTGAAAGTAAAGTCACTCAGTCGTGTCCGACCCTCAGCGACCCCATGGACTGCAGCCTTCCAGGCTCCTCCGTCCATGGGATTTTCCAGGCAAGAGTACTGGAGTGGGATGCCATTGCCTTCTCTGATTAGGACTCCAAATTTCCAATTTTATTCAATGAGTTATACATTGTTATCATTTATTTTGATGCATAAATTTTTCCTCATTTGACCAATGGGCTGCTGGCTTCAGTTTCTTTTGGACATGTCCCTATCATTCTTTCCTGGAGAAGGGAAAGGCTACCCACTCCAGTATTCTTGCCTGGAGAATCCCCATGGACAGAGGAGCCTAGCGGACTTCAGTCCATGGGGTCGCAAAGAGTCAGACATGACTGAGTGAGTAATCACTATCATTCTTTGAGCATTTCCTTTCTGGAAACCAGATCTCTAGACTCATCTTATTTGGGCTTGTTACTCCAGCCTTGAAATTAGCCATTTTTCACCCCCAAAATTTGAGTTCCTTTTACTGGACAGTGGGATGTAGAATTCAATATCTAAGAACTAAATGTGTTCATTATTACTGGGGTGTCGTTGTACCCAGGCCTCATCAGTGGACAGGCGTGCTCACACATACATGTATTTACCTCTACACTGAGTTCACTCTCTATTTACCTACTGAAAGCTGTGGGATTGTACCATATTTAATACTACATGGTTTGTGCTGCTGCTGCTGCTGCTAAGTCACTTCAGTCGTGTCCGACTCTTAGCGACCCCATGGACTGCAGCCTACCAAGCTCCTCCATCCGTGGGATTTTCCAGGCAAGAGTACTGGAGTGGGGTGCCATTGCCTTCTCCAGTGGTTTGTGCTATTTTTCTCCTTTTATACATCTGACTCTTGAGAGTCCCTTGGACTGCAAGGAGATCCAACCAGTCCATTCTGAAAGAGATCAGCCCTGGGATTTCTTTGGAAGGAATGATGCTGAAGCTGAAACTCCAGTACTTTGGCCACCTCATGTGAAGAGTTGATTCATTGGAAAAGACTCTGATGCTGGGAGGGATTGGGGGCAGGAGGAGAAGGGGACGACAGAGGATGAGATGGCTGGATGGCATCACTGACCCGATGGACGTGAGTCTGGGTGGACTCCGGGAGTTGGTGATGGACAGGTAGGCCTGGTGTGCTGTGATTCATGGGGTCGCAGAGAGTCAGACACGACTGAGCGACTGATCTGATCTGATCTGATACATCTGACTTGTCAGACAATGAGAAACTTGGCTACCTTTAACAATTTCCCTCATTTGTCACCAGTCTCTCCCATCTGGCACCTCCAGTTCCCCCCAGATAGATGCCTTTCTCACATTGCTGTCTCCCAGGCCAGGATGCTTCTCTGCACACATGCCCTTCTCACCCTTCTTGGGCTCTACGACTCTAGAGGTGTTGGTCCCAGGACACACCCTCCCTTTTGTTGCAGTCCAACACCCCGTTTGGGGCTGCCTTATGTATGTCTGCTCTTCTTGTATGGCCGAGGCTCTGTCTCTCCTGTGGGCCCCTGCCCTGGGGCAGGAAGCTCTTTTTACAGTTCAGCCACCCCTTTCTATGCAGACTTCCTCTGTATTCTGCTTGGGCTCTGCTCCTCAGTCTGCTCTGTCCACTTGCACAGTACTTGTACGCCCTAGTCTCCATGTCAGATGCCCTCCCCCAAGTTCTTCTATCTGCATAGCCCTGACATCCCAAGCCAGGCCACTCCCTGCCGGGAGCCAGCTTCCCTCCACGGCTCTGATAGCCCGCACAGGGTCACCTCTCGTGAAGGTGCCGTCTAAAACCAGCTCAGGCTCTGACCCTCCAAGCCAGTCTTCATCGTCCCCTAGACATGACACCTCGCTTGGGCTCTGTGAGCTGATGCCAGAACAGCCCCGTGTGGGGGAAGCCTCCAATACTGCATGGCAGGCTGCCCTCGGGCGTGGATGCCTCCTTCCACCACTTAGTTCCAACACCAGGTGCCAGCCTGCTCCCACACCTCAAAGCCTGCTTCACCCTCCTGGGGATCTGACTCCCCACGTGACAGCACTCCTATGGAAGGGGAGCCTTTACCCTGCTTGGGTTCTAACCCTCTGTATGCCTCTTGTCTCTGGGGCCACCATGTTGACCCTACTGAGGCTTCGACACCCTATTCTGAGCCGCTGCAGCACTCACGCACTGCTGGCACAGGGACCGATAGTGGTAGGGAGAATAAATGCTCCCCAAATATGTGTGCATCCTACTCTCTGTAATTTGTTAACATGTTAGGGAACCTGAGAAGAGGGAATTAAGGTTTTTAAACAGGGGGCCTTGATATGAGGAGATTATTGTGGATTATCCAAGTGGGCCCAATCTAATCACAAAGGTCCTTATAAGCAGAGGAAGGAAGAAGGATGAGAGAAAAGGTCCTTATAAGCAGAGGAAGGGAGAAGGATGACAGCACAAAAAACATTCAGTCCAACACGGCTGGGTTTGAAGATGGAAGGGGACCATTAACACGGATGAGCAGCCACTAGGAGCTGGAAATGGTCAAGAAATGGATTTTCCATTAGAACTTCCAGAAAGGAATGTGGTCATGTTGATAACGATTTTGGAAAGTGAGACACATCTTGGACTTCTGAGTTCCAGGAACTGTAATAAATGTGTGTTGTTTTGAGCCAATGTGTTTGTGGTAATTTATTATAGCAGTGATAGAAGCTAATCCATGCTCTGCCTCACCTAATGATGGCATTAGGGCTGAATCATATATTTAATATGTATGCTCTTCTACATGAACAAAGAACTGAAGGAACTTAGAAAGTACAAGCATGGTTCTTAAGGATAGGAATTTTAGTGTTTGTCCTTCGCCTGGTAAATTATGTACTTTGCCTGTTATGTGTGTTTTGCCTGTTATGGGCATTTTCATTTCCAGCGCTTGGAAGAGAATATGGTACACATTATGTTCTTAAATCTGCTAAAGGGGGAAAAAAAAACACTACAGTTTTGCGAAGCACATGTATGGCCACCCCGCGGCTTTTCCATTAAAAGACTATTGAAAGGCAATTTAATTCAGTTTAGCCTAAGTTGAGCATCTTAATAGTTGTAATAAAGAAAGTCATAAGGATATTCATTGTCTCTGCATAATCTCAATGGCTTTCTCTAGAATTTTAGAGAGAAAATTTAAGTTTAGCAATTTGCTCTCAAGTTTTCTTCTGGGGAAAGGTTCACTGTACCCTAAAACATGTATCCATAGTTTTGCAAAGTGTATTTTGATAAGGGAATTATTAACATGTTAGGGAATACGACAAAAGGGAATTATTTGCTAAACAGGGGGTCTTGATATGAGGAGATTATCATGGATTATCCAAGTGGGTCCAATCTAATCACAAAGGTCCTTTTAAGCAGAGGAAGGGAGAAGAAACATATACTCAATATTGCTGAATATGTAAATTTGCTTTTTTTTTTCCAGTTGAGGTGCAAAGTTAAATTGGGAAAGTTTTTATAATGTTAACATTACTTTTTAAGAAAAGCAGCCTAAAAAATTAAAAAAAAAGAAAAAGTAGCCTACTACCATACTGGAGGTGATGAGAGATAACAGAATCCTACTTTAGTGAATAATACAATAGCCATTTTATAACAAGACTATTTCTGTACCCAGAATGTCTGTAATATTGTTGATATGGGGATTGCATATTTGAAAGAGAAATTAAATATAAACAGATATATTTTTATCCCAATTAGTTTTGAAGCAAGTTCATGGAAATGGAGACCTTAAAGCATACTTTATTTGTACACGATATTCATAAGTGTAAAAAGACCATCAGATCATCTAATTGGGACTTTGTAGTTTGCTATCAGGCATTGAAGAGATTGTCTTAGGCATACAGCCTCTTCCTCAATGCCATGAGGACTGATCTTAATGGGCAATTTGTCTTGAGCTATTCAGGAAACCAAATTCAGGATTCGTTCCCTGCCTGCCACTTCATTTAAAAGCAAAGGGACTGTCCTGATGCTCCATCAGTCAAGAATCTGCGTTCCAATGCAGGATTCGATCCCTGCTCAGGGAACTGAGATCCTACATGTCATGGGGCAGCTAAGTGCATATGCCCCAACTACAGAGCCTGCACCCTGCAACTAGAAAGCCCACTCGCCACGATGAAGACGCAGCGCAGCTTAAAAGAAAGAAAAAGAAAAGCCTTAGAAGGGTCTCCCAGGCTGTATTAGTCGCCCCTCCACCACCTCTCCGGTCTTGTACCCCCTTCCTCCCATGTGCTTACTCCACTCCAGTCTCTTTGTCTGCTCCTACATGCATCAACGTGAACCCTTCTCGGACTTATGCTCTAGTTCCTCCCTCTACTTAGAACTCTTTGCTTCCAGAGAAACCTTTGGTGAATTACTTCACTATCTTCAAGTCTTTCCTAAAATTACCCCTTCTTATCAAGACTTTACTACAAACTTATTTAATATTGCATGATTTCCTTCATCCCTGGGCCCTGTGGTACTCCTGATCTCATGA
The DNA here is from genome assembly GCF_000754665.1 of Bison bison bison. NCBI lineage: Eukaryota > Metazoa > Chordata > Mammalia > Artiodactyla > Bovidae > Bison > Bison bison. Next base: position 553,833 of record NW_011494957.1, on the reverse strand, counting down.
ACTCAAGTTAATTGTCTTTTAAAATAGCATTTACCACCTGCTAACATAGTACACATTTGACATATTTATCATACATTTATTTTTTACTATGTGTCTTCCTACACTGCAATAAAGGCAGGGATCTCTTCTAGTTTATACCCTGAGAAATCTCTAATGGCCTAGACAGTGCCTGGCATAGCAGATGCTCTGTATGGATTTGTTGAAGATCACAACTTGTGAGATGCAGCTAAAACACCCAACAAACCAGTTGCAGCCTACATGCTTATTTTAGGGGAAAAAGACAGGAAATAAACAAGCTGAGTATGTAACTGTGATTTCCAGCTCAGATTCTGACCCATTTTTTCCTGGTTATCTCCTCTTGGTTATTCTCCATACATCTAAAATCATCATACCCAAAGGAGAAATCATCATCTTCAAACTCTTCTTGTAGTCCTCATATTGTGAATAGAACCAATATTCACAGTCATTTATGCTGAACGCTTACAGAAGCATTTTAAACTCCACTCTCTCCCTGACCCAGCCATCCAAACAATGACCAGTATTTGCAAATTTGCATTCCTAAACGACTCTCACATCCACCTGTACTTTTATACAGCTATGTCCAAGAATCCAGACCCACTCACAGCATTTCTCACCTGTTTTACTCACTGCCTTTGTAATCGTTCTTGACTCCAACTCAAAACTCCACCCTAATCCATTCTCTGCATGTGCTAAATTGTGTCCCCTCAGATTCATATATTAAATTGTTAATCTCCAGTGACTCAGGAAGTGACTTTATTTGGAGACAGGGTCTTTACATAAGTAAATTAAAATGAGGTCATTAGGGTTAGTCCCAATCTGATATGGCCAGTGTCTTTATAAAAAGTGAACTGGACTCAGAAATAGCATAGAATGAAGATGACATGAAGAGATGCATGGAGAAGGTGGCCATCTACAAGGCAAAGAGAGGGCACTGGAACAGGTCCTTCCCTCACAGCCCCAAGAAAGAACCAACTCAGTCAACACCTTGGTTTTCACTTCCAGCCTCCAGAATTGAGAGAAAATACATTTCTGTTGTTTAAACTCTTCAGTCCATGGCATTTTCTTACAGCAAACCCAGCAAACTAATACAGTAGCCAATAAGTATTTTTTAAAAGTATTTTGAATATCTTTAAATTTTTTTAATATCCACTCACAGTTGTTACAGAAACACAAAGCCTTCATCCTCAGGATGTTTTCAGCATCCTGTATCTCATTTCTACTTCTCTCACCCTTCCTCTTGAGTTTCTCCCTGACCTCTGCACCAGCATCTGTTAACAGCAGGCCCACAGGGATAGAGGGTGAAAAATGCTGCTACAGATGTGTACCATTTTCCCACTGAGCCACTTTCCACTCTATTAAACGAAATGTCAAACTAAATGAATACCTGACCATTGCACTTCAATACTCTTGCCTGGAAAATCCCATGGACGGAGGAGCCTGATAGGCTGCAGTCCATGGGGTCGCTAAGAGTCGGACACGACTGGGCGACTTCACTTTCACTCTTCACTTTCATGCATCGGAGAAGGAAATGGCAACCCACTCCAGTGTTCTTGCCTGGAGAATCCCAGGGACGGGGGAGCCTGGTGGGCTTCCGTCTATGGGGTTGCACAGAGTCGGACATGACTGAAGTGACTTAGCAGCAGCAGCACCTCAATAATAATCTGAAGGATAAAAAAAATAACACTCAAGAGGATTTTCTCTCCTTTTACCATGTGATCACAAGATTCCTTAAAGTAACAGGTTCTCAAGGGGTTGTTTACAGGTCATGGAGTAGTTTACCGGAGAAAAACCTAGAAACTGAAGTGTGCTATGACAGTGCTGATTAAGTGTCAATTGGAAATTAAAGTTAAATAAACATATAAGAAGTATTAAACAATCAGATGCATATGCTTTAAAATATTTTAAGCCAAACCTAAAGCTAAAATTTGGAAAATTCAGCAGTGGCCATAGGACTGGAAAAGGTCAATTTTCATTCCAATCCCAAAGAAAGGCAATGCCAAAGAATGCTCAAACTACCGCACAGTTGCACTCATCTCACACGCTAGTAAAGTAATGCTCAAAGTTCTCCAAGCCAGGCTTCAGCAATACGTGAACCGTGAACTTCCAGATATTCAAGCTGGTTTTAACAAAGGCAGAGGAACCAGAGATCAAATTGCCAACATCCACTGGATCATGGAAAAAGCAAGAGAGTTCCAGAAAAACATCTATTTCTACTTTGTTGACTTTGACTGTGTGGATCACAATACACTGTGGAAAATTCTGAAAGACATAGGAATACCAGAGCACCTGATGTGCCTCCTGTGAAATCTGTATGTAGGTCAGGAAGCAACACTTAGAACTGGACATGGGACAACAGACTGGTTCCAAATAGGAAAAGGAGTACGTCAAGGCTGTATATTGTCACCCTGCTTATTTAAGTTATATGCAGAATACATCATGAGAAACACTGGGCTGGAAGAAGCACAACCTGGAATCAAGATTGGTGGGAGAAATAGCAATAACCTCAGATATGCAGATGACACCACCCTTATGACAGAAAGTGAAGAGGAACTAAAAAGCCTCTTGATGTATACCTGTGGCGGATTCATTTTGATATTTGGCAAAACTAACACAATTTGTAAAGTTTAAAAATAAAATAAAATTTAAAATAAAAGGGGAAAAAAAAAGAAAGTGAAAGAGGAGAATGAAAAGTTGGGTTAAAGCTCAACATTCAGAAAATGAAGATCATGGCATCTGGTCCCATCACTTCATGGGAAATAGATGGGGAAATAGTGGAAACAGTGTCAGACTTTAT
>NW_011494957.1:547769-550712 GCF_000754665.1 Bison bison bison | reverse complement strand
TCAGTCCTGGGTATTCTTTGGAAGGACTGATGCTGAAGCTGAAACTCCAGTACTTTGGCACCTCATGCGAAGAGTTGACTCATTGGAAAAGACTCTGAAGCTGGGAGGGATTGGGGGCAGGAGGAGAAGGGGAACACAGAGGATGAGATGGCTGGATAGCATCACCGACTCGATGGACGTGAGTCTGAGTGAACTCTGGGAGTTGGTGATGGACAGCAAGGCCTGGCGTGCTGCAATTCATGGGGTCGCAAAGAGTCAGACACGACTGAGCGACTGAACTGAACTGAACTGAAAGTTAAAACACTGACCTATTGTACTGTCCTTTTAAAAATGTTTAAATGACAAACCAGCCAACCACCATACCACCCCCTTGCCCTCATCCCTCTAAACACCCAGTCTACAAATGTCTTGCACATGCCACACCTGCCTATAATAGAATATATTCTCTTTAGTAGGTCACCCCCTACCACCTAGACTACCTAGATAGTCTTCCTTCAGCACACACATTAGCTCCTTCCTGCAGACATCTTGGTTGGACACTCCCGAGTCCTGGTTAGACATCAATCATTCCTTAATCAAATACTCCCAGAAGATCTACTTAAGTGTCAGCCCTGTGATACGGACTGAGGATATAGTGATAAAGATAGAAATGGTGTGGCTTCAGAAAACTTAAAGACTAGTGGCAGAGTCAGGAAAGGGGCTTCCCTGGTAGCTCAGTTGGTAAAGAATCGCCTGCAATGCCAGAGACCCCAGCTTGATTCCTGGTCAGGAAGATCCCCTGGAGAAGGTAAAAGCTGCCCACTCCAGTATTCTTGGGCTTCCCTGGTGGCTCAGATGGTAAAGAATCTGCCTGCAGTGAGGGAGACCTGGGTTCAATCTCTGGATTGGGAAGATCCCTGAAGAAGGGCATGGCAACCCACTCTGGTATTCTTCCCTGGAGAATCCCCATAGACAGAGGAGCTTGGTGAGCTACAGTCCATAGGGTTGCAAAGAGTCGGACATGACAGAGTGACTAAGCACAGCGCAGCATAGAGTAAGGAAAATAAAGTGAGTAGACCAAATAAAGCGAATGCTGCTGACCCTTGAAAAACGTGGAGGGGTTAGGGGCTGTTCACTCTGCACAGGACAAAATCTGCATATAACTTATAGTCAGCACTCTACATATGTGGTTCCTCAGTAGTCACGGTTCTGAATCCACGAATTCAACCAATCATGGATCTGACTACTGCAGTATCCACTATTGAAAAAAATCCGGGTATAAGTGGATCCTGTGGTTCAAACTTATGTTGTCCAAAGGACAACTGGCTCGGTTATTGTGGACAGTATGACCTGTTAGCAGTCAATGAGGATGTTACAATATAAGCTGACATGTGAAGGTTTAGTAGCATGGAAAATGCCAGCAATGAGAACTGCTGGAGAGAGAATGTTAATTAGATTATTACAAATTTATATATTATAAATTATTTCATTATTAATCTAAATGTATTTATGACTCATTAGAATAATAGTATTTAAAACCATAGGATTGATATGATCACCTATGAAAGGAATACACACACACATGTGTACACGTGCACACACACACACACACACACACACACATATGAATACAGAAAGACAGAGAAGAAAGAGGAGGAAGAGTGGAGGAGGAGGGGATGAGTGAAGAATACCCAAGAGTAAACCTTGAGGGAAACTCACATTTAGAGGTTCAGAAGAGAGGAAAGAATTAGCAAAGGAATTTGAGATAAAGTGTTCTCAGAAGCAGGAGAAAATCCGAGAGGCCACGATGTCATAGACAACAGATATTTCAATAGGGAATGAATGTTCTGGTATGTCATAAACAACTGAGAATTTACGTAAGATGCAGACATAAAATCACCTAGTAAATTTGGTAACATGGTGGGGTCATCAATTGTCTTGACAAGTACCCTTTCTTAGGAATTGATGGAGTGGAAACTGGATACAAGTCGGCTGAAGAATGAACAAAAGATAAAGAAGTTTGGCTGTGAAGAGGGGCAGAGAAAATTGTTCTTTGCTAAGGGTTTCTTCTAAGTGCCTGCATAGCACAAGACTGCCGGGAGCCGGCATATTGCATATAGAGTGCATATTGCATATTGAGTGCAGCACTTTCCACAGCATCATCTTTCAGGATCTGGAATAGCTCAGCTGGAATTCTATCACTGCCAGGAGCCAGCGTGAGGAGCTCCACCCATGACAAAGGTCATGAGGAAGGAGGCTCGGCATACAAAAAGGCGGGATCGAGCCTCAGGAGTCCCCCTGGAAATTCTCGAGTATCTACCCCCAAAACCAGAGTCTGCCTACTTTCTGCTTTGTGCTTTCACCTACACCTCTGACTTTACGGGGCTGTACGGGGGTGGGGGGAGCTGTCCCCACTACCTCTCTCTGAAAAAAGAGTTAGCTTACAGCTCCAGTTAATAATTCCTGGGTGTGACAGTGTTTAACCTACAAACTCCTTTGGAAATCCTCTAGCCTGCCTGAATAGGTTTTTCCGGCCACATGTGATTGTTCAGAGCCTCCCAACTGTGAGAGGCAGGAGATGTTCTAAACTGTCTAAACACAGATTCCTTTGAGTAGTTAAAAGATTGATTAGAAATTGTATTGGTGAAGGGTTTTTCACTTATTGGGCCAATGTTTGCTGCTAAGTCTCCGTACTCCTTACCTACTGTGTCCTTGGCAGTATATTGATTGATATAATGGGTGTATAGAAATGTAAGTAGTAGCCTCAATGTTTGTAACCTTGGACCCTTGAGTTAATTCTTTTCTTGATTGAGCCCACCTCACCTTTGCCCTATAGGAATGCAGCTTTGTCCAATGCTTTTTTGGAGGCTGGTGCCTGACTTTGGAATAATCACATTTAGAGAAAGATAAGTTTCTTAAAATGTTAACAGGCCTCCTGGCCAGAAGATGATGTAATTCACCTGA
>NW_011494957.1:532096-547669 GCF_000754665.1 Bison bison bison | reverse complement strand
CCTTGCATGACTCCACCCTTCCCCCATTATCCTCTATGCACAATTTAAGGTATAAAAACTACTTTGAAAGATAAAGTGTGGGCCTTGTTCACCGAAACTTGGTCTCCCCATGTCACTCTCTCTCTCAAATTCTGGCTGAGTCTCCATCTGGAGCGCGGAACCCGCCATGCTTGCTGATTATGCCTGGGCTTCTAAGATCCAACCGGGGAGGCCTCAGTGTCTCCTCTCCTTCGGGAGAACGGAAGGATGCCTGCAGCCTATGTAAGTGGTGCAAACTTCTTGTCTTGAAGTTTTATTGGTCTCCCGCGTAAACCAAGCTACTCAGCCTCTTTTCTCCACTGAATTCCCTCACTGAGCTATCCTCATCCTATTACTCTTTATATCTTTGATAAATATTTAAATAAATAGGTCGCCTATGCCGTCTCTCCTTCGAATACGCTGGATCAGCCGGGGCTGGTCCCCGGCACAAGACCATATCTCCACCCTGAGTCACAACATGCTGTGTGGTAAATGCTTGTATTCATTCCTTCACTCACTCACTCATTCCTTCCTTCCTTCTTTCATTCATTTAACCAGTATATTTTGGATCAGACACTGTCTTCACATTGTGTAGAATTAAACTATAAAAATAGATCTGCATCTATCTGTTTCACAGCTGCATCTCAAGCCCTGAGCACAATACTTCCTCATGTAATGAGCGCTCAGTGAGTTTCCTCCTGCTTGGCAGTTGGAATTTTGAACAGAAGAGCCTGCACTGTGTTCAGCATGGTGCTTTCAGCCAAGCTCAGGAGCTCTGGTCTCCTGAAGCTAAGAAGACTGAAGAAGGCCTTGTTCCTTGTCTTCCTGAGGCTAGAGTATACAACATTCCCCTGGATCGTCTGAGACAATCTCATAAATTTCCATTTTGCTTAAACTGATCTAAACCAGATCATCTAATTTAAAACTATATGGGGACTTCCCCGATGGTCCAGTGGTTAAGAATCTGCCGAGCAATGCAGGAGACACCAATTTGATCCCTGGTCTGGGACGATTCCACATGCCCAGAGCAACTAAGCCTATACGCCACTGAGGCCCCGCACCTAGACCCTGTGCTCTGCAGCAGGAGAAGCCACCACAGGGAGACACCACAACTGGAGAGTGGCTTGTTGCTCCCAGAGAACGCCTGCAGTCAGCAACAAAGGCCCAGAGCAGCTAAAAAGAAATGCTGTGCCGTGCTAAGTCACTTCAGTCGTGTCTGACTCTTTGCAACTCTATGGACTGAAGCCCCCCAGGCTCCTCTTTCCATGGGGATTCTCCAGGCAAGAATACTGGAGTTGGTTGTTATGCCCTCCTTCAAGGGATTGGCCTTACCCAGGGATCAAACCCACATCTCTTACGTCTCCTGCATTGGCAGTCAGGTTCTTTACCACTAGCACTGCCTGGGTATACAAAAAAAAAAAAAGTTAATAAATGCACAATTTCTTCCATTTGTGGAGTAAATTAGGCTTTCTTAGTCTGGGGTTCATAAATAACCTGAGAAGGTGCCGATCAGGAAAGAGGCACTGAATTTGAAGAAACCTGCTTAAGGTCACTGGATTAGGGAGGGGCTGGCCCAGGAAACAGCCAAGCAGTCTAGCTCCAGATTCCTCACTCCTGACCATGGGCTGTGCTAGGACGCTGCTCTAATGGATGCAGAACATGCCACTGCATGTGTGCAGGCTCACTCTGCGAAGCCGTTCACAAAAGGTGATCCTGCAGAAACACGAAAGAGCTCAGCTCCTCTTTTAACCCAGCTGGCTTGACTATGCATCTCATTTATAGTATCTGGAAGCACGTCCTTGAAATTATTCTTCTGAATATTTATTCTATCCAAATGCTTTTGACAAACATGATGTAGCACTTTGTACTAAGTTGTATTCAGGGTCAAGTGTCTGGAGTGGAACTCTTTTCTTATTGTCAGCTAAATACACACCCGTAGACCTTTTCAGATATTTGTGTAGATTTTCTGAAAGTGCGTAAAAAGGCTAAGTAAATGCCTGATGACTACTCCGAGGTTCTCCTTCGAAAAGTGGTGTCAATCCACTTTGGTGAGCAAATGCATGGGCTTAACTACACAGCGTATGGCTGCAAAACCACACACATCTGCAGATTAGAACGCTGGTGCTTTTAAGGCTAATACTGCTTTCAAGCATAGTAAATTAAAAAGGGATAAACCCAGGCACAGTATTTGTGATCAGCAAAACATGTTTTTAAGCAGGACACCTTGCTTGCTACTACAGTGTGACTGAATATTTGCCTAAATTTTATTTTTAAAAGGATTCCCTGATGGCTCAGCGGGTAAAGAATCCACATGCCAATGCAGCAGGCACAGGAGATGCAAGTTTGATCCCTGGGTCAGGGAGATGCCCAGGAGAAGGAGATGGCAACCCATTCCAGCACTCTTGCCTGGGAAATGCCATGGACAGAGGAGCCACATTCTAGCAGCAGAGGAGCCAGACGGGAGGAAAGCCATGCAGTGTTGGTTGGTGGGGAAAAGTCATGTTACTCTTTGCCTTTCTTCTCCCTGTGTCCCACAGTGTGACAATTTCTTAAGGCTTCTTCCAAAGCTTTTCTTCTTAGTCTTAGCTGCTATCATTTCACATACTACTGTAGCATCTGTTAATCCAACGCATGTGCTGAGAAAATTCTCAGATGCAGCCGTCCATCTTTCCCTTCCTGGGTGACTACTTTTGTGTAGCAATGGCTCTGCATTTACTGAGGCCTGGGTACAACAAAATTTAATTACATTCAAGCCAATTCAAATGTGATTCTACTTGCAAACATCTTCTGGGATGTGAGTGAGAAAAGAAGCAATTCAAAAATCATATAAACATGGAGGGCATACTAACAGAAAATGCTTCTTCCAAGTTCTTTCATATTTGTTTGCCACATATAGTTTTTCTTTGCCGGAAGTTGGTTTGGCTGACAAAAGTAATAAGCACAGAAAGAAATGTCCATGCAGTTTTGAAATTTGTGTCTTATAGAAGCTTAGGGAAAATATAACTTCTTTTTCACTGAGAAAAATCTATTGCTGTTGTTCAGTTGTGTCTAACTCTCTGAGCCCATGGCTGTAGCCCTCCAGGCTCCTCTGCCCATGGGATTTTCCAGGCAAGAATACTGGAGTGGGTTGCCACTTCTTCCTCCAGGGAATCTTCTGAACCAAGAGATCAAACTCACATCTCCTGCATTGGCAGGTGGATTCTTTACCACTGAGCCACTTGGGAAGCCTGAGGAAAATCTATAGAACACATTTAAGTCTTAGAACAGCTCTGATCATAAAGATAAGTATAGGTTGTAGGTCGGGGAAAGATGCTGGTGAAAAATAATCTGTAGGACACATTCCATCTTCCCAGATAAACAGAGAGTAGTCTTGCACCCAGCTCCTGTTTCTTCAGGGATCAGCGTTTGGGTGCATTTCCTTGCAGATGTGAAGCACTTGAGTTGACACTGAGTGTGGCTGCGCCCAGAAGGCTGTGTTCCCCCCCTAGCTTGTATGTATCTGCACTAAGAGCCTGAAAGGGTTATGTGGGTTTTCTTTTCCCTCAGTGATTCACAAGGAAGCATGACTATATTCTAAAGCTTAAAGGACACTGAAGGCAAGGATGCAGTCTTTATTTTAAAAATATAACTTCATTTTTATGGAGAAACACAAATGATATTTTCCTTATGAGGTGCCAAGCACAGTTTCACAAAGAGAAATGTGTGCTGTGTCTTTAAAATGGTTCCTTCAGGTCCTATCCTCCTGGGGACCCCTATTCTACTTGGAATTACCCCTAAGATCCCTTGTCCAGTTTTTACATCAGACACTTAACTCCATAAGGGTTTCTACAATTTTCCATTGCCAAGTGAGTTGAGCTTTCACTCATATTTCCACAGATGTGAGATAGTATCAGTGGGAGGAAAAATAAAACTAAGTGGTCTCTAGAAGTGGATATGATTTTTATAAGCATGAGAGGTATAATATATGTTCAATATTCCAATATTTCTTTGAGTTTACCTTTCAGTGTAAGCTCACATATGTATTCAAGAATTAGATGACATCATTTAGCTAGAGGGGAAAATGACAGGTGTGTCCACTGACATTATAAAGGTGCAAAATGATTAAAAAAATAACTAGACTTACTTAAATCCTGTCTTTTAGAAGATATATATCAGAATGAATGAGGAAAGGATATATGATATGTTACATCATTGCCTATTATTTTACTCATGAGGTACCTTAGCATTCATTTTTAAGTACATACACGCTCCTTTAGCTAGGGAAAACTGAAGAAGAAAAGTAATAGATACTATGACTACATTTTGCCATGGAGAGTTTCACTGTGTTTCCATTGTGGCTCAGAGGTAGACCTACAGAACTCTGTCAGCGTTACTGAATTGCAAAGGATGGTTTCTGGACCATGCAGTCAAAGCACTGTGTGATACGTAATTGAAGAAGATAATTTAGAAGACTGCGTTTCCTTTAATTAATTGTAACCTTGTAGGTGGGGGAAGTGTAGATCCAAATACTTTATGAAGAGAGCAAATGCTGTGTCTATAGAATTAATCTAGTAGTGCTCATTAAGTGAATATTACTGATGCCATTGTGGCTCATGGCTGTGTCCTCAGGCTAAGAATAGTCATATCTAAGTTCGAACTTTTTTCTCTTTAAATTTTAACTGCTTTGAAATGCTTGCCATTTCTTGAGTGTGTTCACTTTGTTCCCAAGGTTTTAAACCAGGTTATCTTTCTCTCCCTCTAAAAAGACAATTCCAACAAAATGACCAATGAGTCTCACACGCATTTCTTTATTTTAAATGTCATATCATCTCTCAGTCTATTCCTAATTCTTCTCAATTCCCACCATTGCATGTCTTAGGGAGACTTAAGCAACTTGCAATAATGGAAAGAATATGGGGCTGAAGTTTGACAAATTCATCTTGGAATTCATACACTAACATTTTCTAGCTATGTGACATTGGTCAAAGTCCAAGATTTCTATGAACTCAATTTCTATGGGCCTGGATTGTTGTAAAAATTAAATGAGAGTTTTGACTGTAAAATGGTTGCACATTGCCTAGAATACAACAGGAATTCAACCCAACCCTGCTTTACTTCTGTTGTTTCATAGTAACTTTCAGTTCAGTTCAGTTCAGTGGCTCAGTTGTGTCCAACTCTTTGTGACACCAATTCCTGGAGCTTGCTCAAACTCATGTCCATTGAATCAGTGATGCCATCCAACTATCTCATCCTCTGTCATCCCCTTCTCCTCCTGCCTTCAATCTTTCCCAGCATCAGGGTCTTTTTTAAGGAGTCAGTTCTTCGCATCAGGTGGCCTAAATATTGGAGCTTCAGCATCAGTCCTTTCAATGAATATTCAGGACTAATTTCCTTTAGGATTGACTGGTTTGATCTCCTTGCAGTCTAAGGGACTCTCAAGAGTCTTCTTATCTATACCCATATTGTGATATTTGTCACATTGAACTATGATTATACATTCTGGAACATAACATCCTTGAAGGCAGGGACTATTTAATATTTATCTCTACATATTCATTGCCTCACACAACCTCTGCACTTATTAGACACTCCAAAATTTGTTTTGTTTATTTTAATTGGAGGCTAATTACAATACTGTGGTGGATTTTGCCATACGTTGACATGAATCAGCCATGAGTACACATGTGTTCTCCATCCTGAACCCCCCTCCCACCTCCTTCCCCACCCCATCCCTCTGGATTGTCCTAGAGCGCCAGTTTTGAGTGCCTGGCTTCATGTATCAAACTTGCACTGGTCATCTATTTTACATATCACAATATACACGTGTCAATGCTGTTCTTTTATATCTTCACACCCTCACCTTCTCCCACATAGTCCAAAAGTCTATTCTTTACATCTGTGTCTCTTTTGCTGTCTTGCATATAGGATTGTTGTTACTATCTTTCTAAATTCCATATATATGCATTAATATACTACACTGGAGAAGGAAATGGCAACCCACTCCAGTGTTCTTGCCTGGAGAATCCCAGGGACGGCAGAGCCTGGTGGGCTGCTCTCTATGGGGTCGCACAGAGTCGGACACAACTGAAGCAACTGAGCAGCAGCAGCATACTACATTGGTGTTTCTCTTTTTGACTTACTTCACTCTGTATAATAGGCTTCAGTTTTGTCCACCTCATTAGAACTGACTCAAATATGTTCTTTTTTATAGCTGAGTAATATTCCATTGTGTATATATACCACAGCTTTCTTATCCATTTGTCTGCTGATGGACATCTAGGTTGCTTCCATGTCCTGGCTATTATAAACAGTGCTGCGATGAACAGTGGGGGTACATGTGTCTGTTTCAATTCTGGTTTCCTTGGTGTGTATGCCCAGCAGTGTGATTGCTGGGTCATATGGCAGTTCTGTTTCCAGTTTTTTAAGGAATCTCCACACTGTTCTCCATAGTGGCTGTACTAGTTTTCATTCCCACCAACAGTGTAAGAGGGTTCCCTTTTCTTCACACCCTCTCCAGCATTTATTGTTTGTAAACTTTTTGATGGCAGCCATTCTGACCCGTGTAAGAAGGTACCTCATTGTGGTTTTGATTTGCATTTTTTCATGTTTTTATTAGCCATCTGTATGTCTTCTTTGGAGAAATGTCTGTTTAGTTCTTTGGATCATTTTTTGATTGGGTTGTTTATTTTTCTGGTATTGAGCTGCTTGTATATTTTGGAGATTAATTCTTTGTCAGTTGTTTCATCTGTCATTATTTTCTCGCATTCTGAAGGCTGCCTTTTTACCTTGCTTATAGTTTCCTTCATTGTAGACATTCAAACTTTGTGGCATAAATGAACAATTATAATCTGCTCACATATAAGAATGAAGACATCAACTATTACAAGGCTGCTACTGCTAAGTCACTTCAGTCGTGTCTGACTCTGTGTGACCCCATAGACAGTGGCCAACCAGGCTCCCCCGTCCCTGGGATTCTCCAGGCAAGAACACTGGAATGGGTTGCCATTTCCTTCTCCAATGCATGAAACTGAAAAGTGAAAGTAAAGTCGCTGAGTTGTGTCCGACTCTTTGCAACCCCATGGACTGCAGCCTACCAGGCTCCTCCATCCTATGTGTCTGTAAATAAATGAGGAGAAAAGTTCAATGCTTTATCAACAATTATTTTCTATGTTAAAGGAGCAAATAGAGGACTTAAGAATGATGGAAAATGATGGTGGTAAATTTTGAAACTGAAGATGTGTTTTACAAATCATGTAGATGGCTCTCCAAATTGTACTAGTGAAAGCTACTCTACAACCTCAGTTGAATCAGGCAGCTGACAAGAATGAGTCTCTCTCAGCCTCATTTTCTGTGAGAGAAAATATAGGAAACCAAGTACAGTTCATTGCTAAGGAGTCTAACGTGTTATTGATACAAATGTATTTTTGATAGGAAACGTTTGTGACCATTGAAACTACACAAGCTCATCCAATTTGATATGCATAGTTAGAAAATGACACATAAACTGTGCATTTAGAACAAATACTGGTTAAAAGGCTATGTTATACTAAGGACTGCTAAAATAGAAGATAGGAATTATATAAAACACTTTACTGAGGAGTACAAAAACAGAATTCAGGATTGGTGTTCAGTCACTCACTTAATAAAAAAATAATCAATATATATTAAATACCTACTATATTCACATAATGCTAGATTTGGAAGAGAAAATGTGTAAAGAAGTCATAGGCATTGTTGTCACAGAGCTTATGTTCTAATGGTGAAGACAGACAATAAACTAGGAAGCAAATAAATAAGACGGCAATTGTAGTTTGTAGAAGGACTTTCATAAGATAAAAAGTGCCGTGATAGATATAAAGTGAGAAGACAAATGGGGGAGTGATGGGATCTGGAAGTGGGACAGACTTCTGTCCTCTTAGTGGCCAGAGGGCCAGCACACCTGGAGAATGATGGACAAATGCAGAGTAGCACCAGATGGGTTTCAAGAGATGAGCTGAGGCCAGTTATGTGGCACCTTACAGACTATGGTAAGAAGAAAAAGCTTTATTCTAGGTGGAGAGATAGGAAATATCTTTTAAAGGAGTAACTTATCCAGTTGAAAGATATCACTCTGGCTTCTGTGTGGTGAGAACAAGATCAGAAGCCACAAACCTGAAAAGGGCAGGCACTGCTTTGGCTGGGATGAAGGATTAGATGGAGACGAGTGGCAGGGAGAGACACGAGACAATGGATTTTACATGCTCTTGGAGAGAACAGACAGGGGGTGCTGCTGAGGAAGGTATAGGAAAGGGAGATTAGCTGGAGCCACAACATGGATGGTGAGGTTATGTCCTGAGGCAGAGAAGACAAGAAGAGCAACCGTGTTGGATGCAGGGGACAGAACACGACAGTTCCCTTTTTGTCAAGTCTGAGAAGTGTGTGTATACAAGCAGGCATCAGATTTCAAAATTACGGTCTCAGAGAAGCAGTTCTGGGCTGGAGTTCCAACTGTGTGTGTCATCAGAATGCGGTGTGAGTTGCTCAGTCATGTCTGATTCTTTTTTACCCCATGAACTGTCATCCACCAGGCTCCTCTGTCCGTGGAATTCTCCAGGCAAGAATACTGGAGTGGGTTTCCATTTTCTCCTCCAGAGGATCTTCCCAACCCAGGGATCAAACCTGGGTCTCCTGCACTGAAGGCAGATTCTTTACCTTCTGACCCACAAGGGAAGCCTTGTCATCAGAACACATATGGCCATTAAAGCTACAATGACAAAGGAAGAAGCGAACTGTCAGGAGAGTGCATTCTCCTCGGTTCTGTCTCATCTCAACAAAAATTTGAAGCCACGGATGTTAGAGCCCTCGGAGTGTCATAGCTCTCAGACAGACCGTGTTATAGCGCTCGTGTCTGGAACAGACTGTGTTATAGCTCTTACACAGATCAGTGTTATGCTTCGTGTTTCAGTTCTATCTAGAAAATAGCAGGAAAATACATCCTCGAGGCATGCCGACCCAAAACTACGAAGAGAAGAGAGGGGCGCCCTGGCCCTTTGGCTCCAATGTAATCTCCTTGGTTCTGTCTCATCTCAACACAAATTTGAAGCAATGGACATTAAAGCCCTAGGCACATCACAGCTCTGGGACAGTGTTATAGCTCCCTCAGTTTTATTTAGAAAATAAAGGAAAATACATCCTTGACGTGCGGGGGGGCATGCCGACCCAAAAGATGCAAAGAGAAGAGAGAGAGACAGACAGAGAGTGCACACACGCAGGATAGAGAGACCCCCGGCCCTTTGGCTCCGCCTTTTATATGTCTTTTCCTCTCCCTGGGCCTGCCCTATGTAAATTGCCCTAGCCAGGAGTGCTGTTTGTTCTACCTGAGGTCCTTACTCCGGTCCTCGGACCTTCTTTTGTTCTATTCGCAGGGGCTTTTCCCTTCCTTGCCTTTTAGCCACCACCATTCTGGACTCCTGTTTCCTATACTAACTACCTAACAGAACCAAGGGTTCCAAGATCAGGCAGTAGAAGTGGAGCCACTGAAGGACACTGTGGAACAGAAAGACATCAATGTGTCCTGCTGAGGAAGCCAAAAGAGGTGACTCTTTCAACAGGATGGAAATGCAAGTTAAAAAAAAAAAAAATCCAAAGACCCATTCACTCCTTTTCCAAATGGGAAGAGGAGTATGTCAAAGCTGTGTGTTGTCACCCTGCTTATTTAACTTATATGCAGAGTACATCATGAGAAACGCTGGGCTGGAGAAGCACAGCTGGAATCAAGATTGCTGGGAGAAATATCAATAACCTCAGATATGCAGATGACACCACCCTTATGGCAGAAAATGAAGAAGAACTAAAGAGCCTCTTGATGAAAGTGAAAGTGGAGAGTGAAAAAGCTGGCTTAAAACTCAATATTCAGAAAACTAAGATCATGGCATCCGGTCCCATCACTTCATGGCAAGTAGATGGGGAAACAGTGGAAACAGTGACAGAATTTATCTTTTTGGGCTCCAAAATACTGCAGATGGCGATTGCAGCCATGAAATTAAAAGACACTTACTCCTTAGAAGAAAAGTTATGACCAACCTAGACAGCATATTAAAAAGCAGAGACATTACTTTGCCAACAAATGTCCATCTAGCCAAGGCTATGGTTTTTCCAGTAGTCATGTATGGATATGAAAGTTGGACTATAAAGAAGGCTGAGCGCCAAAGAATTGATGCTTTTGAACTGTGGTGTTGGAGAAGACTCTTGAGAGTCCCTTGGACTGCAAGGAGATCCAACCAGTCCATCCCAAAGGAAATCAGTCCTAAATATTCATTGGAAGGACTGATGTTGAAGCTGAAACTCCAATACTTTGGCCACCTGATGCAAACAACTGACTCATTTGAAAAGACTCTGATGCTGGGAGGGATTAGGGGCAGGAGGAGAAGGGGGCGACAGAGGATGAGATGGCTGGATGGCATCAGTGACTCAATGGATATAAGTTTGAGTGAACTCTAGGAGTTGGTGATGGACAGGGAGGCCTGGTATGCTGCAGTCCATGGGGTCATAAAGTCGGACATGACTGAGCAACTGAACTAACTGACTGTCTGATTCAGTCCTGAAGGAAAGATTCCAAGCTTTAAGCAGCTTGTGTTACATGGAGCAAAGGGACCTAAGCAAGTCTTGGAGGTTTCATGCTGTATATGACCAGGGTGCTGACGAAGAGAAGATTGGAGGTGCAATTGCCATTAAAAAGACTCTAGAGGAGGAGTAGAAATTAATTTTCTTCTAGAAATTCTTAACAGATCAGAAAATGGCCCTGTAAATACCTTGCCACAACATTAAAAATGGTAACATGCATACAGGCTCAGTCGTGTCTGACTCTTTGCAACCCCATGGACTGTAGCCTGCCAGGCTCCTCTGTCCATGGGGTTTTCTTACTGGAGTGGGTTGCCACTCCTACCCCAGGGGATCTTCCGAACCCAGGGACGAACCTGCATACCATGCGTCTCGTGGGCTGGCAGCCAGATCTTTACCACTGCAGGACCTGTGAAGCCCTACATAGAGAGAAACATAATATAGATCTTTTCACCTAGTGCCCTTTTTACACCATTTGAGAGTAGATCTTTGGCCAGAACTTTTCTGTCTGGAGGTGATTTTAAATTACCCAACAAATCATTTCAAATCCCACAGCTTGCAAAGTCAGGGTTTGAGCGCATAAAAGATCGCCAGAGCTGACTTCTGAAACTACTAAACCTTTTCCCAAAACATTTACTCCTGGCAATGCCTGGGCTTTTGTGTTCTGGAACGTGAGATGCAAAGGCAGCAGAAAGACAAACAGTATCAAACAATAAGACACCTCAAAATTTGCTCTGATGATCCTCAGATGGCAATTTTGATGATAATTAAGATGAGGCATTCACTGGCAAGTGACTTGCCTGAGGTTATACAGATGCTTCTAAGCCAAGGTAGATTCTATGACTCCTGATTCCTCCTCTTCTACTATAAACACCCCATCAGTTTCATTATTAAAATACAATTGCTACCACATGGAGGAAGTGCCTAGAGGACTCAGAGATCTTCAGTCTGAATATCTTGAGATCTTGTGAAATCTGAATAATTTTTCCTGTTGATCAGGCCCCCAACAAAAGACAAAACTCCTTTTGGTTTTCAACAGATCAACCTTAAAAATTAACCTGCCTTCATAGGGTTGCTAAAAACTGACCTTGTTCTTTTTAATAGGCAAGATGTTTTCTTCAGACATGAGGTAGTAAAATTTTTGAGTGCACTTGGCAACTCTTCCCAGGAATATTTAAGTTTTCCACAAAAGGCAAGAAGTGTTCATATGAAAGATTCATTTCAATTCGCTGCCAGCAGAGAGTTGTTTCTCTGCAGAGTATTTGAGGTATGAAAGCAATGAAATTTACAAGGAAAACCTTCAAACTAAAACCTAAAATTTTGAATGGGCAAATGTTCTTCTCTGGGGTAGGGGAGATCTGGTTAATGTAAATTTGGTGAAGACAGCCTCAAAAGAGAGAGCTGGGAAAGAGGGAGTATTTTCCACTGACTCAACTTTGGAACAGTGTGTGTAGTAATGTGGATTTGATTGTGCAGCCAGGCCTACACCTACCCAACACGGGCAGGAAATTCAGGAGGGATGGACAAAGCTTCCAAGTAGCTTTTGTTCTATTTACTTATGGCTGCGCTGGACTTCGCTTTGTGTGGGCTTTCTCCAGCTGCGGGGCGCGTGGGCTCAGTGGCTGCGGCTCCCAGGCTCTAGAGCACAGGTTCAATAGTCGTGGCACACAGGCTTGGTTGTCTCATGGCAGGTGGGATCTTCCTGACCAGGGATGGAACCCGTGTCCCCTGCACTCTGCCACCAGGGAAGTCTGCTTGTGTTCTTTAGGATATCACGAGTGGAACCAAATTGAAGGCAGATTCCTGGATCTCAGCTGGTTCTGCTTTTGACTCTTCTTTGAGCAGATAACACAGGTTTAGCTTCAGTTTCTCAGACAAACCCCTAGATGACTGCTGAGGGGGCACAGTTCATTATGACTCAGAACCTGAACCAAACTTGAATATTCACACTGGTCTATTAAATATATCAAGTCCTTATTTGACTTCTGTGAATCTTAGAAAAACATTATAAAAGGGCACTCTACACCACACAGTTCTCTTGCTATACAACCAGTTAAGTAAAATCATCAGCAAGTTAATTAAAATCACATAATATAAATAAAATTACGTGTGCATAAAATTTCTTCAAAGACATTACACAAATATCTCACTTAGAATTAAGCAAAGATATCATATTCTACAAATTATGAATACAGACTTTCAAAGTCTGTGACTCTATACAGAGAAAAGTAATAAAATTTAGAGTCTATCACGTGGCTTGTATACCCACTTCTTTGTGCTAATGCTTTCAATTTAATTCACTGAAGAAAAATAAATGTGTGTTGGACTATTCCACTGGGTAATTTGATAGGTAAATGAGATAACAAATGAAAGGAGACAAATTTATAATGTAAGGAGGACAGGAAAGAATTCTAAGAGGTGGAAAGAGAAATTTTACATTGAGATTGTACAGGGCTTGGAGTGTCTTTAAAGTTTTATTTCATAGGTAATTAAAGTACGATGAAAAACCTTTAAGTGGGGAGACACAATTAAACTATGAATGGAAAAATCCACCAAATAGTCGTGTTCTAGCTAAGTAAAAAAGCGGGCAAAGGCTATCTCGGCTAATTGAAGTTTGGGTGGGGAAGGACCACACTCTGGCCTCAAGGGTGACTAGAACCAAGGACACGAGCTTTCCTCATCACACTCGACCTCTCATGTCTTCCCCACTTAATAGTTTTATTTTCTCTTATAGTAGATGGACTCGTGGGTGACACTGCTGGAACATGTCTGTAGAATGTTCTGGCCTTGCATTTTCACGATTTCATAATCAGAAAGGAAATGATACTTTCTGCAGTTTTTTTGAACACTTGTGGGGAAGGACTCCATTGCTCCATCTTGTGAAGCTGTCACCCTTTAAGGGATGGAGTGTCTTTAAATTTTTTTGGGTCAGAAAGTAAGCCTGATCAACTCATTAAAACTGTAGAGTAACAGAGGAATGGTATGTGGGGGTGTTTTCCTCATAAAAGAGCAAGTCTTACTGGAATAACGAAGGATGAGATAATAATTAGGGATGCGTTTTACTGCAGTATGATCTAATTTTAACTGAATGCATCCACAATGACCCTATTTCCAAATAAGGTCCCATTTTGAGATACTAAGGTTTAGGACTTCACCATACACATTTGAGGAGAAAGGGAAACGATGTAGCTCAACCCATAACTCATTGAAGCTTTGCATGGCACACAAAATCAGTCTCCTCAAACCCATATGACGTACCTTCTCTCTGGGAGAGCTCGAGCCAAGTAATGCCAGGAAGCAGAGCTAGATGTTGCTACGGCAGACACCACAGTGGTGGTGTTCCAGAGGCACAGAGGTGGCAGGGTGGAGGGGAGAGGGGCTCTGCGGGGAGGGTAGAGACGAGGCTGCAGCAGGCGTAGCATATGACTGCGCCTGTGTTCTTGGTGACCAAGCCTCTCTTTGATCCTTCTTGTTCCCTTAACCTTATCCGCCAACAGGTCCCCAAATTTGTGAGTTACCTGAGATTTTTCCAATAAATCTATTTGATTTCACTTAGCCAGACTTGATTTCTACTATATGCAACCAAGAAACCTGTCAAGTACATATGTGTCCTCATATACTGCATCTTTGAAGTTCATTCTATATTACAAAGTGAGACAATCATTACATTGTATAAGCTCACAAAATTCTTTAAATAGCTTTTTAAAGGTAAACAGCCATTTCAATGAACAGAGTCTAATCAAACTAAAATGGTTTTGCTTTTAATTGAATTTAAGGTAAGTTAGTAACTTGTGTTTGAGTATATGAGTCCTTGGTTATGATTAAGAAATATACCTCATTTAAGAAGATATGCTGCTGCTGCTAAGTTGCTTCAGTCGTGTCCGACTCTGTGCGACCCCATGGATGGAAGCCCACTGGGCTCCCCCATCCCTGGGATTCTCCAGGCAAGAACACTGGAGTGGGTTGCCATTTCCTTCTCCAATGCATGAAAGTGAAAAGTGAAAGTGAAGTTGCTCAGTCATGTTCGACTCTTTGCAACCCCATGGACTGCAGCCTACCAGGCTCCTCTGTCCATGGGATTTTCCAGGCAAGAGTACTGGGGTGGGGTGCCATTGCCTTCTCTGAAGAAGACATAAATCATACCAAAATTTTCTTAAGTCAGTCTCCCAAGGCAAGAGAGGCAAATACAAAAATAAACAAATGGGACCAAATCAAACTTACAAGCTTTTACACAACTAAGGAAACCATTTTTTAAAAATGAAAAGACAACCTGCAGAATGGGAGACAATATTTGCCAATGATGTGACCAACAAGGGCTTAATCTCTAAAATATACAAACAGCTCATACAATTCAACAACAACAAAAAATAAATAATCCAATCAAAAATGGGCAGAAGACATTAACTTGACATTTCTCCAAAGAAAACATAACAGATGACCAAGAGGCACATGAAAAGATTATCAATGTTGCTAATTATTAGAGAAATAGAAATCAAAACTACAATGAGGTACCACTTTATACCAGTTAGAATAGTGAAAGTGAAAGTCACTCAGTCGTGCCGACTCTTTATGACCCCATGGACTATACAGTCCATGGAATTCTCCAGGCCAGAATACTGGAGTGGGTAGCCTTTTTCCTTCTACAGGGGATCTTCTCAGCCCAGGGATGGAACCCAGGTCTCCCACACTGCAGGTGGATTCTTTACCAGCTGAGCCACAAGGGAAGCCCAAGAATACTGGAGTGGGTAGCCTATCCCTTCTCCAGTGGATAATCCCAACCCAGGAATCGAACTGGGGTCTCCTTTACCAACTGAGCTATCAGGGAAGCATCAGATCAGATCAGTCGCTCAGTCGTGTCCAACTCTTTGCGACCCCATGAATCACAGCACGCCAGGCCTCCCTGTCCATCACCAACTCCCAGAGTTCACTCAGACTCACGTCCATCGAGTCAGTGATGCCATCCAGCCATCTCATCCT
>NW_011494957.1:524211-531996 GCF_000754665.1 Bison bison bison | reverse complement strand
AGTCTTTTCCAATGAGTCAACTCTTCGCATGAGGTAGCCAAAGTACTGGAGTTTCAGCTTTAGCATCAGTCCTTCCAAAGAAATCCCAGGGCTGATCTCCTTCAGAATGGACTGGTTGGATCTCCTTGCAGTCCAAGGGACTCTCAAGAGTCTTCTCCAACACCACAGTTCAAAAGCATCAATTCTTCAGCGCTCAGCCTTCTTCACAGTCCAACTCTCACATCCATACATGACCACAGGAAAAACCATAGCCTTGACTAGACGAACCTTTGTTGGCAAAGTAATGTCTGTGCTTTTGAATATGCTATCTAGGTTGGTCATAACTTTCCTTCCAAGGAGTAAGCATCTTTTAATTTCATGGCTGCAGTCACCATCTGCAGTGATTTTGGAGCCCCCCAAAATAAAGTCTGACACTGTTTCCACTGTTTCTCCATCTATTTCCCATGAAGTGATGGGACCGGATGCCATGATCTTCGTTTTCTGAATGTTGAGCTTTAAGCCAACTTTTTCACTCTCCACTTTCATTTTCATCAAGAGGCTTTTTAGTTCCTCTTCAGTTTCTGCCATAAGGGTGGTGTCATCTGCATATCTGAGGTTATTGATATTTCTCCCGGCAATCTTGATTCCAGCTTGTGTTTCTTCCAGTCCAGCGTTTCTCATGATGTACTCTGCATATAAGTTAAATAAACAGGGTGACAATATACAGCCTTGACGTACTCCTTTTCCTATTTGGAACCAGTCTGTTGTTCCATGTCCAGTTCTAACTGTTGCTTCCTGACCTGCATACAAATTTCTCAAGAGGCAGATCAGGTGGTCTGGTATTCCCATCTCTTTCAGAATTTTCCACAGTTTATTGTGATCCACACAGTCAAAGGGTTTGGCATAGTCAATGGCCATCATTAAAATGTCTACAAATAACAAATACTGGAGAGGGTGTGGAGAAAAGGGAACCCTGTTACACTGTTGGTGGAAATGTAAGTTAGTGTAGTCACTATGGAAAATAGTATGGAGGTTCCTTAGAAAATAAAAAATAGAATTATGGTATGGTCCAGCAATCCTACTCCTGGGGATATACCCAGACAAAACTATCATTCAGAAAGATACATGCACCCCTATGTTCATAGTAGCACCATGCACAATAGCCAAAACATGAAAACAGCCTAAACCTCCATTAGCAGGTGAATGAATAAAAGTGATATGGTACGTATATACAACTGAATGCTACTCAGCCTTATAAAGAGTGAAATAATGCCATTTGCAGCAACATAGATGGGTCTAGAGATTATCATACTAAGTGAAGTAAGCCAGACAGAGGAAGGCAAATACTATATGGTATCACTTATATATAGAATCTAAAATAGGGCACAAATAAAATGATCTAGAAAATAGAAATAGACTCACAGACATAGAAATCAGATTTGTGGTTGCCAAAAGGGTGGGGGTGGGGAGGGAGAAGGATGGACTGAGAATTTGGAGTTGGTAGATGCAAACAATTAGGTTTAGAATGGATAAACAAGGTCGTACTGCATAGCATATGAGATTATATCCAACTTCATGGGATAAACCAAAAGGGAAAAGAACACTTTAAAAAAGAACGTGCATGTGTGTAAAACTGAGTCATTCTGTGGAACAGCAGATATTGACACAATATTGTAAATCAACTATCCTTCAATTAAAAAAATGGGAAAAAAGAAATATATCTCATGTAATTTAATGTCACTTATGTTTAACTCCATGTAAAGTTATTGGGTCAATGACTTATTTTCATTCTTTTTTATTGTTAGAATTTAAGAATACTTTCAATTCTTTTCACTTAAAAACATTTATTGTCTAATCAAATATTATCAAGTAAATCCCATATTTTAAGTAAAATATACAATTAGCAAATATGTTTTAAGTTTCTTCATATTCAGAAAAAATGTTTTTGATTGTAGTTAAAAATAGTTTATGTGTGATATTTCCATAGTATTTCAATATAATGTTTCTAGTTTTTTACTGTATAATTTTTCAGAGATATATTGATTGGGGTTTACAGAATGTATTTGAAATTATAAGGCAATTATTTAAAAATTGACTAAATTAATGTTGAAACATCTTTTTCTCCGATGTAGAAAATTCACTGTTGAAGAAGTAAGCTCTTATTCCTTGCTGAAACAGAACAGGAAAAAAATATTATTCACTTTTAAAATTATTATTATAGTTCATATATGAGGTAAGGAGTTTATAAAATGAAACAGTAAGTATCACATTTCATGTCAATTCCATGATATAAATCAGTTGCATTTGTAGATTCAAAGCTAAGCTTGAAAAAATCTCAGGAGCTAAAGGGCTGATGACCATATAAACTGTAAAATGTGTTAGCAGCAATAAATTCCACCTCCTTGGTTCAAAGGGCATTTGATTATATTCTGCACTGTCAGGGTCCCTCCCGTCAGAGCTCATCTCAGAATGATCAACAAGGCAGGCCTGTAATGTACACCAGAGAGGGACAAGACGCACCTGTCACCACAAGTTTTGAGACAAAACAGTAGGGCTTGCAGACAGCTGTGTCATCCATGAGTGAGTCCATTTGCAGGCTCAGCAATGGGTAGCAGAAAAAAACGCTCCAGTCAGTCCAGATGGCAACTTCACAGTGTTTGCAATGTTACATTTTTTAATTTTATGAGATCTTTTGAATTGAAAAGTTTATCAACTAAACTCCATCTTTATAAATGTTCTTCGTGTATTATAAAAAGCTGTCGACCCCAAATCATCTTCATTTGTGTATACAATTGTATTATCATAAATGTTTCATAAATAAATGTTGATATTTAATTGACAAGAAAATGAATTGTGATATAATATGTTAATAGCATATAGTTTTGTTTATTAGTATAATCTTTACATATTCTATGAATTTGATATACATCTCTTTAAGATGGAAATTTTTTGGCCTTAGCTGAAATTTCTCTAGCCTAAAATGTTTTACTTTTGTCATTTATGTCTAATCATGCACACCTCTTATAAAGAACCACCACAACAGAACTGATTGTCCTCTAAAACTATTTTCAAGGTGAAAATAGCTTGAATTGAAATACATATTTTTAAAATCTTGGGTTCTTATTTTTAACACATGGTGCTTGTGCTGGTTTGTTATTCAAGGAATATTTATTGAGCATTTGGTATTACTTACTATTGGAATATATGCGGGAAATGGTTTCTTTTTTTCTCATTATTTTTATTGTAAAGAAAACCTGTGCAACCTTCTGTAAAGAATGTGGTATTTTGTTGGTTTATTTATAACTACATTATTCTAAAAAACTGAATATCTGGCATTCTTGAAAAGTTTATTTCTATTTCTTTGGACTGATTCAGTGAGCATTAAAATCTAAAAGGCAATTTCATATTCTGCTCTAAAAATTTATCTTGACCAAATTATTCCTTTAACTTAGAGGTTTCAAGTTTCTGTTGCTGTTGTATTTTAAAATAAACTATTAAAATAACTTTAAAACTTACAATTTTTATTGAAAATGCTTCTCATCAAATGATGAATTAGTGACCAAAAAAAAAAAAAGCCTTTACAGCTTGCCTGATGGTCTAGTGGTTAAAGATCCACCTGCCAATGCAGGGGACACAAGTTCCATCCATCCCTGGTCTGGGAAGATCCCACACGCCATGGGGCAAACAAGCCTGTGCGCCACGATTACTGAGCATACGCTCTAGAGCCGGGAACCCACAAATGGTGAAGCCACGACAACGAGAAGCCCAAGCACCCTGAGGAAGAGCAATACCCACCGCCACAGCCAGAGAGTGCTGTGCACAGCGACGAAGACCCAGGGCAGCCAAAAGCAAATCACTTTTTTTTTTTTTTTATAATGCCCTTGCTGCTGCTAAGTCGCTTTGGTCGTCTCCGACTCTGTGCGACCCCATGGACGGCAGCCCACGAGGCTCCCCCGTCCCTGGGATTCTCCAGGCAAGAACACTGGAGTGGTTGCCATTTCCTTCTCCAATGTATGAAAGTGAAACATGTTGCTAATTCAGTAGTAAGTGTTAGAGTGTCAATCATTCAATAATAATTTTGCATGTTTTGTAGCACATAGTATTGAGTTGGATTTTAAGTGTTACGATTTGCTACTTTCTAAAAGGAGATTTTCCAGTCATGAGCTAGATTTAATAAATTAAGAAATTCTGTGAAGCAACAATTAGAATTTTAAGGTTTAAAATAAAATTAAATAAAATGAGTACTATATGTTTACTATGAAACACTGTTTCTAATGCTCAAATAGGACAAACATGAAAATTATGTTAGTATTCGTTATATGTTTACACTGACAAAGCTAAATAATTATTTATTTATGTCTTATAGGAATACAGTCTCAACTGACAGTGGCACATTTTAAAAAGAGTCTTGCTCTAATAAATGTTTGCTCAGTGAATACAACGGAGGCCTTGTTATGATTATTTTATGGAGTGTTAATTTATTTTAATTTTACTATACTTTAGATATTGAGAATACTCATGGTACTCTTGGTAAGTGAAAAGATGAAACAATTCATGAAATTTAGACAGTGACTTTACCCTATATTTTATGATAAAACTTATTAACATAAACCAGTCATGTTCTTTCCTTTAGGGAAGAGTATTCAAATCTAATTCCATCTCCTGCATGCATTAATGACCCAAGAAAAGTAGAGGCATAAGTCTCTTTCAATTTTATGGGATTTATTTGTGATTTCTCAGTGTTATTCAATGGTTACTATAAAGCTCATATTTGAAGTTAGTACTGAATTTGATTTTTTAATACTTTTATTTCCTTGTCAGCAACTTCTCAAAAGTCAGATCTTTATGTTTCTTTGGTAGATTTTGAAAGAGGGCAGTTGTCATCTATGGCAAATCACCAAACAATATCTACTATGTCAGTTGAGAAGAATTACAAAGGTGTGTGTCAAACTCACACAGGAAATGTGGAATCAGTACAAGCACGGATCGCATTCCTGTCCTCTCACAAAGATCTTTTTTCTCTGTTTCCTGTAAATGGTACATTCACTAGGACTGCTTCTGCCATGTGCAATGCTTGCCATGTTTCTGGCTTTCAGTGGATACTGAAATAATAAGAGTAGAATTTTTTTCTGTTTGAATGTAGTGGCTCAGCAGATGTTTTCAAACAGCCTCTCATAACACATATATTCAGACCATATTCTTTTGGATACTGTTTAAAATGGCTCTTTTGAATCTCAAGACGAAACTTTTAAAATCTTTTGAAATATTTGAAACTAGCATTTCTGTCTCTCACCAAAATAAATGACTCTTTCTGCTTGGTCCTTGCAATGTAACAATCTCCTCCCCTGCCACAAGGGTTTATAATGCTTGTAATACACATCTGTGGTCTACAGATGAATTTCTCATCATGTTCAGTCATAATAGGTGTAAAAAACCTAATTTTGGGCAATTTGTCACTAGAGAAAGTGAAAATAGTTTACATTAATAAAAGAAATGATGAGAAACGTCCCACGTGTTCTGCAGACCGTGGAGTTGTGTGAAACTCTTGTAAAAGCAACATGAGCGTATCCAGATATAGTTCAATGGGGCAGTAAGACCACAGCCATCAATTACTTAAAGAAAGCCTGTCTGGAGACAGCCATGCCAAGCACCTGAATTCACTTTAATGGTGGAAGTGGAGGACACATGTGCTTGGGGAGTTCAAATCCTTTATGAGTAACACTCACTTATGATATATGGACAGAATACAAAACTAAGGATTTTTTTTTCTTTTAGCAGTGTGGTTGTTGTGAAAGACATGCTTTACACACATCATTTTGAATGTAGTAACACTGTGACTGCTATTTAGAAATGCTTAGAATCTGCTTTCTAGTATGGTATTGACTATAAGTGGAATTGATGTCTTCATAGAATCTGACAGGTATAGATGTTTCTATTTTTCTTAACTAAAAATATAGGAACAGTAACTGATTAATACTGAAATAGTGTTTCTCTTGACTAACCTTGTTGGAAGATTCTCCAAACTTGTGGACAGACTCATTCCGAAGAGCACCTGTATTGTCAGTACAGTCATCCCTCTATGCGTGGGGGAGTGAGGAGGGTGGAGGAGGGGGGATCTAGGACTCCTGTTGATACCAAAATCCATTAACGCACGTGTCCCTGATAGCGGTGTTCCATGCCTGTGGGCTTGACATCCCTGAATACTGAGGCTTGACTGTATTTATACCTCATTCTCAATTAAAAAAAAAGATGATTGAATAATATTTGATGGTAGAGTAACATGATTTAAAGTTAATCAATAAATGCAGACTGATTAGGCTTATTCATTTTATAATGAGTAGATATGGAAAGTCACTAAATAGTTAAGTCTTAGGTTCAGAACATCTCTGGACATAAACATATTCATGCTATTCTATGCACAATTTCCATTTTTTACTTTATAACAAAATTTAAAAATGAACTTGCGACCCCATGGATTGTAGACTACCAGGCTCCTCCATCCACGGGATTTTCCAGGCAAGAGTACTGGAGTGGGTTGCCATTTCCTTCTGGAGAGGATCTTCCTGACCCAGGGATCAAACCCAGGTCTCTCACATTATAGGCAGATGCTTTACCATCTGAGCCACCAGAGAAGTCGAACTGAAATATGTAAATGACTATAAAGGAGATCACATAGTATATTAATAGATAAAAATCATCATTTACAACTGAAATATATACTTTTTCAGAAAATAATTAAATAACACTTTTTATTCTGACTTATTGATAAATTAATTATAGTACGTTGCCAGAATACATATTTGGGCTTTTATATCCCTACTCTTATAAAACAAATAACTAAATTAATTTTTTCCAGTTGTTGAATATACTCATCATAATGTATCAGGAACAAAAACATAAATATTTAATCTCAAACTACATTAAATAGTAATAAACAAAGCACAGTGATTAAACCATGTTCATTTGTTCTACTACAGTTTCTTAAAATTCTTTTCTGGTCCCAAAGAACCCTTTATCACCTTTAGAGACTGATAAACTAATATAATGTTCTTTGTTCTTTCCAAATATTTCCTAACTAGAAAATTTTGACTTTTGTTTTGCTGTTATTTTTGTTTTCTATTACCTCAATTTCGGCAATGAAATAATTCAGTGG
The DNA here is from genome assembly GCF_000754665.1 of Bison bison bison. NCBI lineage: Eukaryota > Metazoa > Chordata > Mammalia > Artiodactyla > Bovidae > Bison > Bison bison. The sequence continues at coordinate 524,864 of NW_011494957.1, read as the reverse complement.
AAACCCTAGGAACACAGAAATGAGGCCTAGGAGGTTTGTGGAATCTAATATAGTCTCACTGCGGGGGATTTTAATGTGTAAATCCTAAATGCAGCAAAGAGGTGACAGGTCCCTAAAGATTAATATTTGCAAGAATTTCAATTTTTAAAATACCAGTTTCCCCTCAAAGTCTATACACATATGGGCAGCACTATAGTCTCTACACGGAGACAAATAAAGTGAAACTAAAAAAACAAATCATACAACCTAGGTACTTGTGTACAACTTGAATAATTATGGATACTTTTCTTTCTTGATCAGTTTGGGAATGTTACACAGACATGGTTGAAAATTTCCCCTCTTATCTAAACCCCCAAAGTTCCTAGAGGAAAACAGTTGTTCTTTTTTTTTAATTAGAAACTCACTTCTAAGTATTACGGTAGCTCTGGCCTCGTGTGCGTGCTACGGTCCATTACCATCCTAGCTAATGCCTTCCGCAGGGAACCGCTCACTCAATGATCTTTCTATGCTGCTGGAAGGCAGCAGTATTTATTTCCTGCTCATTTTGTTCTTTGCTTCTCAAATCTTAAAACTAGCATCTGAGGAATCCTAAGTTATGTCAAGAAAGAAAAATAAAGAAAATCATGACTATAATTTAGCTAAAAAGGAGGAAT
>NW_011494957.1:518691-524111 GCF_000754665.1 Bison bison bison | reverse complement strand
CACTTCTTTTTTTTGTTTGTTTGTTTTTTTTTCTCTAATTTTATTTTATTTTTAAACTTTACATAATTGTATTAGTTTTGCCAAATATCAAAATGAATCCGCCACAGGTATACATGTGTTCCCCATCCCGAACCCTCCTCCCTCCTCCCTCCCCATACCATCCCTCTGGGCCGTCCCAGTACACCAGCCCCAAGCATCCAGCGTCATGCATCGAACCTGGACTGGCAACTCGTTTCCTACATGATATTTTACATGTTTCATTGCCATTCTCCAGAAACTCACTTCTAAGTATTACGGTAGCTCTGGCCTCGTGTGCGTGCTACGGTCCATTACCATCCTAGCTAATGCCTTCCGCAGGGAACCGCTCACTCAATGATCTTTCTATGCTGCTGGAAGGCAGCAGTATTTATTTCCTGCTCATTTTGTTCTTTGCTTCTCAAATCTTAAAACTAGCATCTGAGAAATCCTAAGTTATGTCAAGAAAGAAAAATAAAGAAAATCATGACTATAATTTAGCTAAAAAGGAGGAATAAAACAGTGCAAATATTTAATTTTTAGTACAAAATATTAAAAGAAAACAAAATGAAGTTGATCATATTAATACTGAGTCCAGCTGAATAGGATACACAGAAAAAGAACTAGGCCCTGTAGGAGCACCAAACCACAAAATTATTACCAACTGGAAATCGTAGAATCCTATATTACTCTCAAGTGACTGAAAACCAGAAAAATTCAGGAAGTTGTTTGGGTGATAAAGCTAGTCAAAATTGAGTATTTTTGTCTTCTGGCTATCATATAATGGCATGAACTTCAGTTTAAAGAAAAAGAACAGAACAGAGAGATTGTGAGAAGTGTTCAAATTATTAGTCTTCTAAAATACTGGAGTAGAGACATCCTATGAACATTAGGTAATTCTCTTCTTATTATTACTGTAAGTAATTACATAAGGGCATAAACTAAATATAAGGAAAAGAGACTGATAATATCTACCATCAATTTAAGCATTTCCCTTTTGTTATTTTCACTTTGAATTTGAAGCAAAGTCCTTAAATCACTTTAATGTCTATATTTATGGCTGGCAATATGCAGGCCATGAGGGAACAGCAGGGGGCTGAGGGCTCATTGAACTCTCATAATGATTCATGAAGAAACATTTCATCTTTGGTGTAACTTCGGAATTTAGGGACAGGCAGAGCCTCTACAGGAAGGGCTCCAAGCAGATCAATGTTACACCAAGGTTATTAAGGTTTAATCCTTAATGCTAAAGATTAAAATAGTGGCAGGAAGAGTTGGGAATTGAAAACTGTGGGAAAAGTTACAGAAAAGGAAAAAATACTAGGTTCACATTTACAAAGGCTGTGCTAGAGTAACTATGTTTATAGGAAAAGGGAGTGCAGGAGCAAATTATCTCTGTACAATTCACTCACATCAAAGGTTGTATTGACAAGTGATTCAGAGACTTTTAAAAATGGAGCCATTTGATGGAATTACAAAATGGTACCGCCAATAAGCGTGCTAATATTCCTAGGCATATTCTTCTAAGAGAAATGAAAATATGTCCATACAAAAGCTTGTACATGTATATTCATAGAACATTATTCATGATAGCTAGAAAGTGGAAGTAAATGCCCACTAACTGAGGCCTGGCGTGCTGCGATTCATGGGGTTGCAAAGAGTTGGACACGACTGAGCGACTGAACTGAACTAAACTGAAGAACAGATAAACAAATGTGATATATCTATATACAGAATATTATTCAGCCATAAAAAGGGGGTAAGCACTGATTCAGGCTACAACATGAAAGAACCTTGTAAATGTGCTAAGTGAAAGATGCCAGTTTCAAAAGGCCATGTACTGTACGATCACACTAATAAAAAATGTCCAGACTAGGTAACTGAACAGAGATAGGAGTTGATTAGAGGGTGCCAAGGGCCAGAGAGGCAAGGGACAGGGAACGACTGCTAGTAACTATTGGGCTTCTTTTTTGGGATGATAAACATCTGAAAACAGTGATGACAGTTCCAAAACTGAATTCATTAAATATCACTGAATTGTAAACTTGACAATCACAATGAATACACATCTCGATGGGAGCTGTGTTATGATTAGTGATATTTCCGAGTAAAGTATGCTACAATTAATGTGACTAAATGGAAAAAAAATTTGTTTTTGAGAAAAAATATAAAAAGTGCCATAAGAACATAATATGCCAAGCACAAGTATTACTATAAACTGAATGTGAAGCTATTCCTAGCTTAAATTATACCAAAGCTGCAACCGTTATGTACTAATAAGCATGTGATAAGGCCAATGAGTTCAAAATGAAAAGAGTTTGGAAAAATGAAAGATATGTTATATAATGATCATGATGGAATTTAATTATGCCCCAAAAGTAATTATTAAAGGAGAGATCTAGGGTAAATGAACATTTTAGAGCAAGTATTTGTGAACTTGAAAGAAAGAAAACTATTTTAGATTGGGACCAGGAATGATACAGGAAGTAATTGTGGGTGAATTACTAGGAAATACTGATTAGTATACAACAAATGTCAATATTCTAATAATGCAAGGAAGAATCTAAAGAAATTCAGTTGTGGTTATGCAATTTTAGAAATAATGATTAACAGAAAATGTGGGCAACAATGGAGGAGAACAGTGAAATTGAAAACTAAGGCAAAAAGGGAAAGCTTAAAAATGATCCAAAATGCTTCAGAGGAGGTCTAAGAAAAATGATCAGTACGGCCCACAGACTTGAAAAATGACCAAACGTGCTAAACACAAAAATATGCCAAATATGATGAGAAGGGCAGCTTTTTTTTTTTTTTAATGTGGAAAGGAATAACATCAAAGTAAATAAGAATGCTTACCAAAAGTGGCACATAAGATGCAAAGTTGGACAGAGTTGAATCAAAAGCAAATAAAAACATCAAAAATCACTTTTAAAGAAATTTTTTGGTTTATTTTTGATAAACACTATTCTGTTGTATGCGTATAACACAATTTATTTATCCGTTCCTTTAGCGACATTGGAGTGGTATTTGGATTGGAATTGTTATGAAAATATCTTAATGTCTATTTTGTTTAGATTCTTTTCATGGATATATATTTTAATTTTTCTTTGGATGCCACATTCTAGACCTAGGAGTCTAATTTTTTTTTTTATAAGGAAAGTATGCTATTAACTTTACAAAAATTGTCAAATGTTTTCCAAAGGTGGCTTGTTCTTTTACTTTTTGACCAGAAATATACTGGAGCTGCTCTTGCTCTACATACTCACCATATTTGATTTTGCCAATATTTATAGTTATACCCCAAGGAGTGTACTCCAAGATAGCAGAATAGAAGGACATGCACTCAACTTCTCCTGCAAGAACACCAACATTGCAATTAGCTGGTGAACAACTATTGACACCAAAAAATGATGCCCACATCCAAGGACAAAGGAGAAGCCACAATGAGATGGCACAGTCATGTCAAAATCAAACCCTATACCAGCCAGAGATTCTTGAGGGAAACAAACAATATCTTGTACACACCACAATTGTGCTCATTCCACATGTTAGCAACTGCTAAGTCACTTCAGTCGTGTCTGACTCTGTGCGGCCCCATGGACTGCAGCCTACCAGGTTCCTCCGTCCATGGGATTTTCCAGGCAACAGTACTGGAGTGGGATGCCATTGCCTTAATGTTCAAAATCCTTCAAGCTAGGCTTTGTGAACCTAAGTACATGTACCAAGAACTTCCAGATGTACAAGCTGGACTTAGAAAAGGCAGGGGTATAAAGATCAAATTGCCAACATCTGTTGGATCACAGAAAAAGCAAGATAATTCCAGAAAAACATCTCCTTTATCGACTAAACTAAAGCCTTTGACTGTGTGGATCACAACAAACTGGAAAATTCTTGAGGAGATGGGGATACCAGACCACCTCAAATGTCTCCTGAGAAACCTGTATGCAGGTCAAGAAGCAACAGTTAGAACTGGACATGGAACAACAGACTGGTTCCAAATTGGGAAAGGAGTATGTCAAAGAGGAGTATGACAAAGGAGTATGTCAAAACTGGGATAGGAGTATGTCTGCTTATTTAATTTATATGCAGAGCACATCATATGAAATGCTGGGCTGGATGAAGCACAAGCTGGTGTCAAGATTGCTGAGAGATATATCAATAATCTCAGATTTGCAGATGACACCACCTTAATGACAGAAAGCAAAGAGGAACTAAAGAGCCTCTTGATGAAGGTGAAAGAGGAGAGTGAAAAAGTTGGCTGAAGACACAACATTCATAAACTAAGATCATGGCATCTGGTCCCATCACTTCATGGCAAATAGATGGGGAAACAATGGAAACCATGACAGACCTTATTTTCTTGGGTTCCAAAATTGCTGTGGACAGTGATTTGCAGCCATGAAATTAAGACGTTTGCTCCTTGGAAGAAAAGCTATGACAAACTTAGCATATTAAAAAGCAGAGATATCACTTTGCCAACAGAGGTCTGTATAGTCAAAGCTATGTACTCCTGTGAGAGTTGTATCATAAATAAGCCTGAGTGCCAAAGAATTGAACTGTGGTGCTGGAGGAGACTCTTGAGAGTCCCTTGGACTGCAATGAGATCAAACCAATCAATCCTAAAGGAAATCAACTCTGAATACTCATTGAAAGGACTGATGCTAAAGCAGAAGCTCAAGTACTCTGGCCACCTGATTAAGAGCCAACTCATTGAAAAAGACCCTGATGATGGGAAAGATTGAGGGAAGGAGGCGAAGCGGGTGACAGAAGATCAGATGGTTGGATGGCATCAACAAATCAATGGACATGAATTTGAGCAAACTCCGGGAGATAGTTAAGAACAGGGAAGCCTGCTGAGCTGCAGTCCATGGGGTCACGAAGAGCCAGACGCAACTTAGTGACTGAACAACAGTAATTATACCCATTTCTTCTGAGTGTGAAGTGGCAAATTATTATGGTTTTAATTGTATATCCTTGATAACTAATGAGGATAAGCAACTTTTCAAATGCTAATTGGACATTTGTATATCTTCTTTGATGAAGTATCTGTTCATGTATTTGCTCCCATTTTAATGGGTTACTGTCTTTGCATTATAGATTTATAGATGCATTTTATAAGCTCCAAGTATAAGAATGGCATATTTCTATATAACTCTATTTATACATATTTTGTCAAGTGTGTGCTAGAAAAATTATATCCCAGTTTATGATTCTACTTTTCATCTTCTTAGCAGTAATTTTGGTGGCATCATCACATTGATGAATATTAATTTATCAATTTGTGGTTTCCTAGCTATTGCTTTCTTGCTGCTGCTGCTACTGCTAAGTCACTTCAGTCGTGTCCGACTCTGTGCAACCCCATAGACGGTAGCCCACCAGGCTCCCCCGTCCCTGGGATTCTCCAGGCA
>NW_011494957.1:518353-518591 GCF_000754665.1 Bison bison bison | reverse complement strand
GGGTACTGGAGTGGGATGCCATTGCCTTAATGTTCAAAATCCTTCAAGCTAGGCTTTGTGAACCTAAGTACATGCACCAAGAACTTCCAGATGTACAAGCTGGACTTAGAAAAGGCAGGGGTATAAAGATCAAATTGCCAACATCTGTTGGATCACAGAAAAAGCAAGATAATTCCAGAAAAACATCTCCTTTATCGACTAAACTAAAGCCTTTGACTGTGTGGATCACAACAAACTG
>NW_011494957.1:514240-518253 GCF_000754665.1 Bison bison bison | reverse complement strand
TCATTTCCTTCTCCAATGCATGAAAGTGAAGTCGCTCAGTCATGTCCGACTCTTAACGACCCCATGGACTGTAGCCCACCAGGCTCCTCCATTCATGGGATTTTCCAGGCAAGAGTACTGGAGTGGGGTGCCAGAATTGCTTAAAAAACTTCTTTGCCTCCTCCATGTTCATGAAAATACTCTTCCATATTTTCTTCTAGAAATTTTATAGTATTAGCTTTTATGTTTAAATATATGATTACCTCATATTAATTTTTGGTTATGGTATAACGTATAGGTCTACTCAATTTTTAAATATATTATCTAGTTGTTTCTGCACCATTTCCTGCAAGGCTTGTTTTTCTCCTTTGAATTGCCTTGACTATTTTGTTGAATTGATTGTTAATGCGTAGATATAGATCTAAGTTCTCTATTCTGTCCCATTGTTCTATACAGCTATCCTTATGTCAGTACTACAGTCTTAATTATAGTAGCTTTATCCTAAGTCTTGAAACAAGATAATAAAAATCTCCAACTTTGTTTTCTGTTTTGAGAATGTTTGAGCAAAAATTAAAATAACATAAATACTATCTGTGCGCCCACCCCCCCCCAAAAAAAAAATAATGCCTTGGCTATACTAGGTCCTTTGCATTTCTATATAAATTTTAATATCAGCTTGTCATTTTATTTTTTAAAAAACTGGAATTTTTATTGGGGTTGGAATCCAAACAGTATTAGTCCTTCCAATCTATGAACATGGTATATATCATCATTTGTTTGTCTTTTTTAGTTTCTTCCAGAAATGTTTCATAAACATAAATGAAACATCTTGGGATATCTTTTGTTAAGTTTTTTCCTAAGTGTTTTTAAATAAAGTAAACATTTAAGAAATTGTTCAGTTTTTTTTGAGAGTATTTCATAGAAAAGATTTTTTCCTCCCAGCCAAACAGACATGATTTCCAGTTGTCTTTCTCTCTGTGATATTAGCAGCTCTGTTGAATTGCCTCTTGTCAACTTGGCAACATTGCTACACTTTTCTAAAGCTGGGAACTCTATTTTCCAGAACCCTCTTCCCTGAATGATTTCTCATGGGATTTGAAAATGAGAAAAACTCATGCATGACTTGGAAGATGAAAGTAAAACAAAAGTCATTCTGGTGATTTTGGCAGCCAGGCATGAACCCACAATGATCTTAGAAATCATAGTATCCAGACATAACACCATCACAGATCTCTCATGAACTTGTACTTCATGACAGATGCAGGAATTTCTTGGACTTTTTTCACGAGCTCTAGCTTCTGCTCCTACTTTAGGTTGATGTAAGTTATGATTGTTTCTCTGACTTTCTTGAGGCATCCTTCCAGACTTTCACTTTCCTTACTTTAAGTTTACATTAACTTAAGCACTAATTTCTATATTAAAATTTTATTTCTGAAACATTTAACTAGTTTTATTTTCCTGGCTAATGCAGACTGATAATAGCAACCAATCATAATAACTTCCTAGATTTGTTATTTAATTAAAAGTTGATAAATGGAGATAATTTAATTCATTTTCCACATACTAATTAGAAAGCTATAAAGAGAAATTTGCACTCAGTATCTCTTTGGTTACCACAAGGTACTATTTTCAGAGGAAAGGCAGGATAAATACTTGATTCTTTTTCTTTATTTGCCATTTTTTGGTCAGTTGCTATTTTATATACCATATTGCTAAATGAGTTGGTTTCTTAACATCCATCAAAATTGACTTTGGGAAATATTTTATCTGTCTCCCCAGTCTACTGAACTTTTTATTACAAATGTTATAAAGTTTTAGATTTAAAAAAATATTTTAACCTCTGCTGAGATCCCATATCTGTTTACTCACTGCAACAACATTTCTCTTTAAGTCCTTAAACTACATTTATAATCTTTCATTAAAGGTTTTTATGCTAATGCTAACATCTGGAGCATGTTGTCTGTTCTATTGACTACATGTTTTAGTATCATTATAAACCCATGTATTTAAATATATTAGGAGTGTTTCTGATCATTTTAGTCATCATTATTGATGCTTAAATTATTTCAAGTTCAGAGATCAGCTGCTTTTTCAAGCTGCTTCCTGGATCCTGTGACAAGATGATCTAGATTGATTTTGTCCATTACTTGCTCAAAGCCAGAAAGTACATATTTCTGTAAGAAGCTCTGATTTTTTTTCTAGGGAGTGATGGTATTTGGAAACTAACTCTACATCCCCAGGGTCTTCCTGCTACTGTTTTGCTTAATGTTTCTAGGATGTATCTGTGGATACACCTAAAAGATAAGTAGATTTTTTTAAGCTGATAAAATGCATCATACATATAATACTGCTTCAGATCAAATTCAGGATTATAAGATTTTATTTAACTCTATAGATCTTAAATACATATCTTTTTCTGGCACATTGGAAAAGTCAGAATTTTCAATGTCACAAACATAATTACTCATTTTCTTTGTCCTATATTGAAAGACAAACAATAGTCTTAGAATAGAAAAATCAGCTCCATTATGAAAAAAATATTTACTAAAAGCAGTGTAAGATTATTTGTATATTTCACTCTGTTCTTAACTAATATCACACCAGGGGCATACAAATTATTGCTTTTAAAAGTCATTTGGTAAAATTCTAATTCAAAGCATTCATGAATGAATTAATTAGAAAATATTAAACTTACATTCTAAACACTTTAACTCAGTGTTCAAAAAATGATTAATTTATTTGTCAGAGGTAAAAATCTATTATTTTCAAGAGATTTTAATTCACTGCACAGTTAATACAGCACAGTTTCTATTGGCTTGAGATAAAAAGGATAAAAAGTTTCCCAAACATGTTATTAGAAAAAATGTTTTAAGCATGAAAAAAAAGTTGAAGGAATTGCATATGGACATCCATATACTGACCACTTAGATTTTACAATTCAATTCAGTCAGTTCAGTCCTCAGTCATGTCTGACTCTTTGCTACCCCATGGACTGCAGCACGTCAGGCCTCCCTGTCCATCACCAACTCCTGGAGTTCACTCCAACTCATGTCCAGGAATCATGGAGATTTCTGTTTTTAACAAATACATCCCTTTATGGTGTTGGGCAGTTGGTAGGTAATTATATATCAGAAAGTCTGTGTCATTATATACATGAATACAAAGGCATATTGGGTGAAATCTTTTTCATTTCTCTACCTAATTGGTGTGATGATTAGAAGAGGTTATATAGGTTTTAGAAAGGGCAATTTGTTTCTTTTTATCTTGACCATTAATTGATGCCATAGGAAAGCTTCACAGCAGAGCAAAGAACATTTTATAGGAAAAAAAAAATTAAACTGTACATATAAAGTGACATCTTAATTAAAGAAAACCAGAACCACAAACCTTTCAGCACACATACCATAGTAAAGTGAAGATATATTTTGTTTTCAAGAATGTTGGAAAATATGTCAGCTTATTACTTATTCAATAACTACTGGAAATTAAAGAAAAGGAAGCATGTTTCTTCATTTGGGTTCCTCTAATGCAAAGCCTAGGGCTTCCTTGGTGGTTTAGTGGTAAAGAATCCACCTGCCAATGCAGGAGGGGTTTGATCCCAGGGTTGGGAAGATCCCCTAGAGAAGGAAATGGCTACCCACTCCAGTACCCTTTCCTGGGAAATACCATGGACAGAGGAGCCTGGCAGGCTACAGTCCATAGGATTGCATAAGATTTGGACATGACTTAGCAACTAAACAGCAAACAAAGCAGAGCCTAAGATAAGAATTTAGGTACATGTCCCCTGTGTTCCTAGCAGAACTATCTACAATAACCTATACATGGAAATAACCTAAATGTCCATTGACAGATGAATGGGTAAAGAAGATGCAGTATATTTACACAATGGAACATTCAGTTCAGTCGCTCAGTCGTGTCCGACTCTTTGAGACCCCTGAATCACAGCACGCCAGGCCTCCCTGTCCATCACCAACTCCCGGAGTTCACCCAGACTCACATCCATCGAGTCAGTGATGCCATCCAGCCATCTCATC
>NW_011494957.1:512014-514140 GCF_000754665.1 Bison bison bison | reverse complement strand
CCCAATCCCTCCCAGCATCAGAGTCTTTTCCAATGAGTCAACTCTTTGCATGAGGTGGCCAAAGTACTGGAGTTTCAGCTTTAGCATCATTCCTTCCAAAGAAATCCCAGGGCTGATCTCCTTCACAATGGACTGGTTGGATCTCCTTGCAGTCCAAGGGACTCTCAAGAGTCTTTTCCAACACCACAGTTCAAAAGCATCAGTTCTTCAGCACTCAGCCTTCTTCACAGTCCAACTCTCACATCCATACATGACCACAGGAAAATCCATAGCCTTGACTAGATGAACCTTTGTTGGCAAAGTAATGTCTCTGCTTTTGAATATGCTATCTAGGTTGGTCATAACTTTCCTTCCAAGGAGTAAGCATCTTTTAATTTCATGGCTGCAGTCACCATCTGTAGTGATTTTGGAGCCCCCAAAAATAAAGTCTGACACTGTTTCCACTGTTTCTCCATCTATTTCCCATGAAGTGATGGGACCGGATGCCATGATCTTCGTTTTCTGAATGTTGAGCTTTAAGCCAACTTTTTCACTCTCCACTTTCACCTTCATCAAGAGGCTTTTGAGTTCCTCTTCACTTTCTGCCATAAGGGTGGTGTCATCTGCATATCTGAGGTTATTGATATTTCTCCCGGCAATCTTGATTCCAGCTTGTGTTTCTTCCAGCCCAGCGTTTCTCATGATGTACTCTGCATATAAGTTAAATAAACAGGGTGACAATATACAGCCGGAGTAATGGAATATTACTCAGTTATAAAAAAGAATAGAATAATGGTATTTGCAGCAACATGGATGTGACTAGAGATTATCAAACTAAATGAACTCAAAAAAAGAGAAAGACGGATACCATATGATGTCATTTTTATGTGGAATCTAAAATATGACACAAATGAACATATCTATGAAACAGAATCACAGACTGTCTGCCAAGGGAAAGGGAGTGGCAGAGGTATGGAATGGGAGTTTGGGATTCACAGATGTAACTGGTATATATAGAATGGATAACAACAGGGTCCTACTGTACAGAAGAGAAAACTACATCCAATATCCCGTGATAAATCATAATGGAATACAGTTACATTTCATTATAATCATACATATAATACATATACATATACAGTTAGATCCATATTATTTTATGTATAACTGAGTCACTGTGCTGTACAGCAGCAATTAATACAACATTGTAAATCAACTATATATATAAAAATATATATATGTATATATATATATTGATTATATGATATATATGAAAATTGTTGATATATATGAAAATCACTCGGTGTGTCCAACTCTATGTGACCCCATGGACTATAGAGTCCATGGAATCCTCCAGGCTAGAATGCTGGAGTGGGTAGCCTTTTCCTTCTCCAGGGGATCTTCCCAACCCAGGGATCAAACCCAGGTCTCCCACATTGCAGGTGGGTTCTTTACCAGATGAGCCACAAGGAAAGCCCTAAACAGTTAGCTCCAGGCCAGAATACTATACTCCAATAAAAATATAACCATCTCAAAAAATTTTTCACAGGGTGGACTATATTTGAGCTGAGATTTGAAGGATGGCATTCTAGGGAGATGGAAGAGCACATGTAAATACATGACCTGAGATAGATTGAGGGCTCTTTTGTAGCTGGAAGTTATTTATATAGTATGAATGGTGGGTAAAATTTGAAAAAAGCTTTCCTGGTGCCTTAGATGGTAAAGAATATACCTGCAATGCAGGAGAACAGGGCTTGATAACTGGGTTGGAAAGATCCCCTGGAGAAGGGAATGGCAACCCACTCTCGCACTCTTGCCTGGAGAACTCCATGGACAGAGGAGCCTGGTGGGCTATAGTCCATGAAATTGCAAAGGGCACAACTGAATGATTAACACTTTCACTTTCAAAATTTGAAAGGGGGTGAAGACAGGCATGCAGTTAGGAACTAGAGCATAAAGGCCCTGTGTTCCATAAAAGAGCTTAAATACTATTCTAAAGGCCAAAGGAAGGCACTGAAGAATTTTAAACCAGAGAGTGATATAGTCATACTCACCTACTAGGTTCAGATGTGTCTGCTTCATTTGTATAATCTCTAGCACAACATATGGGAGACCAGGTATAGTCAGGAAAATCAGTTGTCTTTTTT
>NW_011494957.1:511639-511914 GCF_000754665.1 Bison bison bison | reverse complement strand
TCTCCACTTTGATTCTAGGAGTGCCATCTCCTCAGTATGAGAACCTTAAGGATGATCATGAAATGAGCAAATAGTGAAGAGTTTCCTTCCTTCATGATACTGAGAGTGTTGTATATAGTCTGAATCCACACATGTACGTGTTCCACAAGTACTGCTCTACGAAGAAAGGATTTCTCATGGTATATTTCTCCCAACCCATGAAATAAAAGCAAAAATAAACAAATGGGACCTAATTAACCTTAAAAGCTTCTGCACATCAAAGGAAACTATTAGCA
>NW_011494957.1:506767-511539 GCF_000754665.1 Bison bison bison | reverse complement strand
ATGATCTCTAGCACAACATCTGGGAGACCAGGTATAGTCAGGAAAATCAGTTGTCTTTTTTATTTTTACCTTCTAAAAAGATTAAACATGCATTTTTTGATTTTTCACCAATAGATTTTATTGTTTAAATATTTACATGTGATAACTATTTATTATATTAAATATAAATATTTAATTATATGAAAAGGTTTAATTTCTTACAAAATTTTACATTCAGTTATCCAGATCTCTTTGCTCTCTTGCATTTATATGTCAGATTTTCTCCATTAATCATTTCCTCAAAATTCTGAGAGCCAGCTCATTGGAAAAGACCCTGATGCTGGGAAAGATTGAGTGCAGAAGGAGAAGGGGACAACAGAGGATGGGATATTTGGATGACATCACTGATTCAATGGATATCAGTTTGCGCAAACTCCAGGAGACAGTGAAGGACAGGGAAGCCTGGCATGCTGCAGTCCAAGGGGTCGCAAATAGCCAGGGAAAACTTAGCAACTGACCAAAAACAAAATGTTGAATTATCTGCTAAATTGTGTGTTAAAAGTTTAAGAGTTTCCTCCCCTTCCCCCAATGTTAGTTTTCTGAATGTGAAATCTAGGTGAGGTTTTCTCCACTTTGATTCTAGGAGTGCCATCTCCTCAGTGTGAGAACCTTAAGGATGATCATGAAATGAGCAAATAGTGAAGAGTTTCCTTCCTTCATGATACCGAGAGTGTTATGTATAGTCTGAATCCACACATGTAAGTGTTCCACAAGTACTGCTCTATGAAGAAAGGATTTCTCATGATTCTTCATTGAATCCCTTCTCTAGGATCAATTATTTGGCATTCTTCTAGAACCTTCAACCATATACATACTGTTTTAGTGGTTATTCCTTTACTGAATTTTCTTGTACATGTGAAGCCTGGTGCTTGGCTGAAATGCTTGTTCACAATGATTACAGAACTAGGGGTTTCCCAGGTGGAGTTTGCTTACATTTTCTAACCATAGATTATAAATGAAAGCAATCCTGCATTGACTAGAGACCTGAGTTCTCCACTGTCCAAGACTCCGTACACTTGACTCCTTAATATTTTACTTCTGACAAAAAGAAAAATCATGATTACTAGGAAAAGAATATTATCCAGTGTCAAACTAGACATGAATACAAAGCCCTCTGAAGTTCACATCAGCACTTTTTCAAGTTATGATAATAAAATCATGAAGTGGATTTAAGGCTTGACATACATTTTTTTTAATGAGACACACTCATAAATATCAGAAAACATAATCTGATTAAGGCTAATTATTCCTTCATAAAATCTCTTTAGTTATATGGAAAGGTGATGTGTGCCTACGACTATGTGTGTGGACTGGGTCACGATGTGAATTGTGTTTTATGCTCCAGATTGTGACAAGGGAACTCGGAAGCCACAGATCAGAGGAGCAGGAGTGTGAGCACACAGCAGCCGCCTCTGCCTGTAGCTTGGGTCATTTCTTATCGACTGCCATTTTTCAAGTTCTAGTCTTTCTGGGGATCCTACCCAGCATTATTCTATTTGGGTATTAAGGGAAGAGTAAATAAAATTTTCAGCACCTTTTTCCAAGCAAATTTTCACAGTAGAGCTGAAGGAAATTCCTTTGAGAATTTAGCTTTATACCTGTGACGAGTTTCTTAATCTCCTTGGCTATAAAATGGGGATAATAAGACCATTATGCACCCATAACTCTTTGAATGAGATAATATAAATGAGGTACTTAGCACAGTGCCCAGCACTAGTGAGTAATGACTAATATTATTTAATATTACTATAATTTTTATTATTTCACATGAAATGGTTAAACAACTTCCACATGAAAATAAAATAATAATTTACTTGACTTTCCTTGATGTATAAGGAAAAAAAAGCTAGAAAGTTAAAATAAGAATCTCCAAAACTACCATAAACTCAAAAAAATCATTTATGAGCATAAATACATACAATATGCTGATATAGTAACTTTGGGACTTTCACTGTACTTTCATCATTTCATGTTACAATTTTTCAATCTAAAACTATAGCTAAAACCAGTAGCTAACAAGTTGGAATCCAGGGTATAGTAATTCGTTCTTTCACTTCTTGTCAGTATTAAAGCTAATGGCAAATCACGTGAGTTGCATAGTATTTTCTCCCAAGGCATCTAGTTGTGTGAAAAGTTTAAATACTTGTGGGAACAATTTACTAGCAGAATCACGTATTTATTTACTTCATTGATACATAAAACTTTTCTTTATTTATGGGAAAATATTCACCTGGATCATTTCTCATAAAGCTGTATTTATTTTTAATCAGCAACAGTAGCATTCATGATATGTCTTAACTGTATATCTATAGGCATTTTTAGCATTGCTGTGAAGAGTTAATAAGATAAAATCCGGTTTTGTACCAGGAGACCAATATCTTTGCTGAGGTTGTAAAACCTTAGTCTAGCTTCGCCATGTACCATGATCAAATCAAGATGGCTCACTTGAATATACGCTTTATAAACTAAATGATGAATTTGCGTACAGAGAGAAAGAGAAATAAAAGCAGGGAGTGAACTGTAAAAATTGATCCACACAATAAATTTTTTAACAGCAGATGCTTAAAAAAATGTTTTGGCTGTTTCATTTTGCACATTACTTTTGGTCTCACTATTTCCATTTTTATTTGTGTTTGAAGTCCAGTGGACAGGGAGGGACTTGGTTTGCAAAGCACCTAGCACAAATTGCCAACACTCTGTAAATGACCTGCTGTTAACCTCTGAAAGAAAAGCTGAACTAGCAACCAAAAGCACATGCAAGAAGGATACGTACAGACCATCTGGGGAAGAAAAAGGTGCTTGGTTGCTTTTTTTTCCCTGCAACAGATCACAATGTACTCCTACTTAAAGAGAAAGAAAAACACCATCAACAAAAGCTTGTCCATCAGTTAGCATTTTCCTTCCACTAATGCCCTTTGAAATTCAATGTGTGGAAGGAACAAGGCTAGATGCACTGTCCTGACTGATAATTGTAAAGGAGGGTATTTTCTGCTCAAGCAGTTTTTTAAAAAAATCAATAACACAAGACTATGATAAGTGTGCACTTAGTGTCATCTGTGGGACAAACATAACTTCTCAGGAAATAAATAAACATACATAAGTGATGTACATAAGTGAAGGATGATTCACAGTTAATAAAGTATAATGATGTGGAATATGTGTGTGCTGCCTCTGTTCTGAGAAAATAAAACTGTTAGAAAGATTGTCATTAAGCTTTGCAACAATGAGTAGCTCAAAGCTCAACAACTTGCTGTCTTAAACTACCTCCCAAAATACAAGGTTGGAAAGTTAAAAGCTATGACAGAGAGAGAAAAAAATCTTACTTTTTAGTGAAGCATGATTTTCTCATGCTTAATTGAAAATGTATCCACTATATTTCAAAAAATCTTAAACAGAATTTCAAATGAAATTAGTCCACTCACAAAGTTCCACAACAAACTCTTATGCTGAATAGCTGAGGGATGAAGGAAAACATCAGCGTGGGGCAGGGACCAAGGTAGAGATCCACCTTGTGGGACTGAAAGGAGGCGCTTCTTTCTTTATCATTCCTGTGAATATTTACGAGGGCTCTGGCACAACATGGCTGGTGCTACTAAGACCATGCCTCTCACAGAATGCTCATCTTTCCCAACTAGAAAGAAATGCAGGAATACCCCTGGTATGCACAGGGCTTCATTCATGACTAATGGAGACAGGTACTGAACCAGAAGGAGTTTGGGACCCTAAATGCTTTGTTTATTGTTTTGATAGCTTTCAGGAAGGTCAGAACCAATTCTTCCCTGAGATTTTCTTCTTTTACTGAATGGAGAAGAGTTGCAAAAATTAAAATAGTTCTGGGGATCTCCAGGAGATATTCGCAAAAACAAACAAACGGATGAGGTACTCTTCTTTACAGGCACAAGATTTCATACAATTGATAGTTAGGTATTTATTGAAATGTAAGGAAATTGCTATCTACCCTTGTAAAAGAAGACAGGTTGTGATGAATTTAACTCTGTTTATGTGATAGAAAGTGCTGGCATGAAATTAAGACTGTTTAGAACTGTTTGATTTGAATGAAACACACGCTGAAAACCTTTCCCTCCTTCCATGGGAACCCCCCTGCAGAGAAGCCTAGGGGATGACAGATTGGAGGGACTGCCCTCGGTCTTGCTCTTTGCCTCCCATTCTTCAGCCCCTTGAAAGGACCATGCGTGTGAGACTAGAATAGAATTACTGAATTGGATAAGGGAGAAAGACAGGCAGCAAGTCTATTGTCATCAGTCAGAACCCCAAAATTACCTAAGGTACTGACGGCCCGCAAACAACAGGCACCGGTCTGAAGCGCCCTGCTCTATCAATATCCATACAACATTCACATGACTCTGTGGGATAACTTTCTTTCATTTCTTGTTCAGTGTTAACATGGAGGTACATTTTTAGATTTCATTTGTATGAAAAAATAGAGGATCGAAGCACATGGGACTTTGCCCTCAAGCCCCACACTTTCGCACAATAATACGATCACCTCCGTTGTCCTCATACATTCTATGTACCAGAAATATTACTGCAGGTGACTCTGTGACATAGACTTACAGATATCTATTAAGTTATCTCAAGTTGTGTACTTAGTTAAACTAACAATGACTGTTCTAAAGCCTATTAGGTACCAAGTTCTTTGTTTTGGATGGGCAAAGTGTAATCAAATGCATATTCTGTCCTTGACCAAAGGATCATTTGGTGGAGAGCTTTAG
>NW_011494957.1:499973-506667 GCF_000754665.1 Bison bison bison | reverse complement strand
GAGAGCTTTAGTAGTTTATCTGAGAACTATTCTAGTGCTGTAGTACTAACAATAGATGTATAAAAATGTAAAAGAGTGAGAGAGAGAAAAATTATATTAAAGAATTAAAAGCCAATAATAATTGTAAAAACTGAGATTTTAAAGGAAAGAAACATTACAAATCTGTGGTTATTTTAGCACTATTTATGCCATCAATAATGTTATCTTAAAATACAAAAGTTACTTTTTGCACAATTTGAATGAATATCTGGAGATATCCCAATGTGTGCTTATATCATGAAAAATTTCTCAGAAATCACACTAGAAGTTCAAGAAAGTATGGCAGACAAGATGCAATTGATGAAATAGTCATTTTTGTTATGAAAAAAAATTTTCATAAGACTCTTACATCTTCCCAAAGCACTATAGTGAAAGCACATTTATTTCTCCTAAAGCACAGGCTTCCCTCGTGGCTCAGACAGTAAAGCGCATGCTTCACCCTACAATGCGGGAGGCCAGGGTTTGACTCCTGGGTGGGGAAGATCCCCTGGAGAAGGAAATGGCAACCCCCTCCAGTATTCTTGCCTGGAAAATTCTATGGACGGAGGAGCCTGGTAGGCTACACTCCATGGGGTTGCAAAGAGTTGGACACGACTGAGCAACTGAACTGACTGACTGACTGATACAAAATGGTTTTTCTTGTAGTCATGTATGGATGTGAGAGTTGGACCACAAAGAAGGCTAAGCACTGAAAAATTGATGCTTTTGAACTGTGATATTGGAGAAGACTCTTGAGAGTTCCTAGGAAAACAAGGACATCCAACTAGTCGATCCTAAAGGAAATCAACCCTGAATATTCATTGGAAGGACTGATGCTGATGCTGAAGCTCCAATACTTTGGCCACCTGATGCAAAGAGTCAACTCATTGGAAAAGACCCTGATGCTGGGAAAGATTGAGGGCAGGAGGAGAAGGGGATGACAGAGGATGAGATGGTTAGATGGCACCATGGACTCAATGGACAGGAGTTTCAGCAAACTCTGGGGAGACAATGAGCAACAGGGAAGCCTGGCGTGCCGCAGTCTATGGGGTCTCAAAGAGTTGGAAACGACTGGGTGACTGAAGAACAACAACATACAGTGTGAAAGAATAAAGCTATATTCACCCAACACCATTCCTTCCGATCATTCCAAGTTTCCAGAATGCATATTAAGGCAGTTTTTTCCCCTCAGAAATTATTTTATCTAAAGCAACAACAACTTGTTAATGTTTAATAATAAATAATGAATCAGGCTGAATTCTTTCTAGTAATTTTATGTGAAAAGGAGATACTAGTAATATAAGTCTACTGTATAGATAGATAAGGAATGGTTGTCATTCTCACACCTACTACATGTCTTAAGTTCTTAATAATGACTTTTACTCATGGGGATTACAGGGTTTTTCCCCCTATTTTAAGATCTTCCATTGCATCAGAGATGACCAAACACCAGTATTAATTCTGGAGGGCATTGTAAACTACATGCAGATTTGGCTTTATAAGGATAAAAATGTGAGATGTCATTGTAGAAGCCAGAACTTCAGTGTTGTAATGGACCAGATCACATTTTCAGGCAATGAATGTTACTCTTTAGTTCATTCAAAAGTTAAAATATTTACACAAAATATTTGAATTTCTTCATAATTTGTTGGCATTCTTTCAAAGTTAGATTTTACATAGGCTGTGTTATTGACTATAAGTCTCAAAGCTTTTAACAAGTGGGAACTGATATTTGCTGCTGAGCTATCTTGTTAACACCATTTTCACTTTGTTCTGCTTTTCTATTTATCAAGTCTTTATTGTATTATTCAAAAAGTATGTCAAAGTTTATTTAAAATAATGTGAATTTCTAAAATAAAGTTTAATACTTTGAAAGGAAATCAAGTCCTGAATATTCATTGGAAGCACTGATCTGAAGCTGAAACTCCAATACTTTGGCCACCTGATGCAAAGAACTAACTCATTGGAAAAGACCCTGGTGCTAGGAAAGATTGAAGGCAGGAGGAGAAGGGGATGACAGAGGTTGACATGGTTGGATGGCATCATCGGCTTGATGGACACGAGTTTGAGCAAGCTCCTGGAGTTGGTGATGGACAGGGAAGCCCTGGCGTGCTGCAGTCCATGGGATTACAAAGAGTTGGACATGACTGACAGGCTGAACTGATTGACTGATTTTGAACTCAAGATCAGTAACTTATTGGGTGCAAAATTATTCAAGATGATTGTACACACACTTTTAACAAAAATGCTTGCATTTTAGTAAGTAACATAAAATTATATATGAAAGTAAAGTTAAGTCACTCAGTCGTGTCCACTCTTTGTGGCCCTACAGACTGTATCATGCCAGGTTCCCCCGTTCATGGGATTTTCCAGACAAGAATACTGGAGTGGGTTGCCATTTTCTTCTCCAGGGGATCTTCCTGACCCAGGGATTGAACCCAGGTCTCCCACATTGCAGACAGACTCTACCATCTGAGCCACCAGGGAATCCCAAAATCATATAAGAAAATGCATTAAAATGATTTTAATGATCTTTATGAATTCTGTTTTATGCATATGAATATGTTTTAAAAATGTAGAACCTAGGAAGAAAATATTATACTCTTTAATAGACACTGAAAATACATACTTAATAAATTATTCCATGCCTAGGTTTTCTTTTTATGAAAAAAAGATTTTGTCTTTATAAACATATATCTTTATATAACTCAGCATTTCTACCACCTATTTTAACAATAAATATTTATAGTATAAATTGCAAGCTTAAATAATAGTTTGCTAGACTTTCCAATGGGGAAATGCCCCATGTACAAAGAGCAGACACTGACTTCCAAGATTTTGGGAGTAATGTGTTCTTAGAATCAAAATCTGTGATTGTATATCAAATTCTCTGGAGATGGAATATGCTATTCCAATTTCACCATCTTTCAGAAATTAAAAAATAATTGGTACAATAACTAGTATTGAAACTCAGAAATAGTCATGAGGAGCTGGATTATTTCCATTGAACCAGGGCAAATTCTTGAGTGAGACAGAGGTGATAACCAAATATTTTAGCACATAAGAAATTATCTCTATTGTTAATTTTTCAGACAGCTATTAATCTATTGCTTTCTGAATTTCAGTGAAAACCTTTTTGTGGGTTGGGTTTTACTGGTACACTGCTTTGTAATAAGAGTTCATTAATGCTTTGCAGAGTTCTGACCTGAGAGCTCTGGGGTGTGACATGGAATAAGGGCCCTTTTCATAAATTTAGAGATTATAGAACATTTGTAAATGAATATATATCTATTTAAATGACACAATTATATATATATGTGTGTGTATATATATTTATATATGTGAAGAATAATAGCTGCTGTAGGCCACATTTAAGCAATTGCACTTGTATTACTACTGCTCAGCATAGATAAGTGAGACTAGACCCCTAAAAAGTTTTATTTTATGGTTAACCCTATAATTGAAAATTTCAAAAACAAAAACAAAAACAAAGAGGAAGGAATGCTTTTGAACTTTCCATGAGACCAGAATCACCCTGATACCAAAACCAGACAAGATACACACACACACACAAAACTACGTGCCAGTATCACTGATGAACACAGTCACAAAAATCCTCAATAACATATCAGCAAACTGATTTCAATAATACATTAAAAGGACATACCTTTCAATCAAGAGGGATTTGTCCCAGGGATGCAATATCCAGGGTAGTTCAATATCCACAAATCAATATGCAATACACCACACTAATAAATTGAAGAACAAAAATCATATAATCACCTCAATAGATGCAGAAAGAGCTTTTGACAAGATTCAACACTCAATTATGATAAAAACTCTCAACAAAATGGGTATAAAGGGAACAGGTGCGCATGCATGTCTGCTCAGTTTTGTCTGACTCTGTGACCCCATGGACTGTAGCCCACCAACTCCTCTGTCCATGGAATTTTCCAGGCAAGGATACTGGAGTGGTCATCATTTCCTTCTCCAGGGGATCTTCCCAACCCAGGAGTCAAATCAGCATTTTGCATCTCCTGAATTATCAGGCAGTTTCTTTACCAGTTGAGCCATGAGGGAAGTCCCATTGAAGGAACATACCTCGACACAATAAAGGCCATTGAGGACAAACACTCAATAGTGAAAAGCTGAAAGCATTTCCTCTAAGATCAGAAACAACACCAGGACGCCAACTATAATCAGAGAGCCCTAGTTATCACACGTCAAAATGTAAATAGATGGATCCTTTTGGATCTCAAGAGTTTTTTTTTATTTGGATTTACTTAAGCATAGCTAATTCCCTGATATGATAAAGGTAAATATTCTTATCTCTAGCATCCTGACTTGATTCTAATATTATTTATTTATATAAAACCTACAAAAAGGCAGAAAATGGAAATATGAGAAGTAGAATGAATGGTTCAGTGCCAGGAACAATGAAATAAGATTCCAGATACCTCTCTTCTGGCCCTAAAGACCCTTTCTGGTTGTCTGTTCTCCCAGCTGGAAAATATGGGGATTCACCCCATGGGCACTTT
Organism: Bison bison bison; assembly: GCF_000754665.1. Taxonomy (NCBI): domain Eukaryota; kingdom Metazoa; phylum Chordata; class Mammalia; order Artiodactyla; family Bovidae; genus Bison; species Bison bison. The sequence goes on along the minus strand of NW_011494957.1, from coordinate 502,111 downwards.
GAACTCTGACTGTCCATGAGTTTCTGAGGTGCACCCTGGAAAAAGAAACCTGGTCAGAGTGCAGGCAGGCTCCTGGGCTTGCCTTTCCCTGGGCGTCTGCTCCCTGAGGTACCCTGAAGATGATTTCTTGTCCATCCAGTAAGCCGGTGTCACGTGACAGAAGGAAATATGTTTCCAATTTTGCTCACATCTGAAAGGAATTTTTCTTGGAAGATTATGTCTCTACCCTGCAAAGCATTATGGTACTCTCTGTATCTCAGATCTTGTACTATTTTATTTATATATGAAAAGTTAGGATTTTGTCTTTTGACATGAGAAAAATCTCTTGAGAAAATAATGGATAAAAAATCCTGAATTACCTAAAGTCAGCCAAGGAAGTGAGAAAAAAATAATCACATATCCAAAAAAAAAAGTAAAGTGGACACAGAAATCATACTGAAAGCTGGCTGGCTGCTACAGAACTTCTGTCTCTTAGATTTACATTAATATTTAGCCAACAGCTATTCTAAGTAGGAAAGTAAAATTTTAAGATTCAGTCTTAAGTCACATGTCACTTAGGAGGAAAAAGCCAAGTAAAGCCATGATTATGGTGTACTATTTCAGATGTTAAATCTCATTCCAGAATTTGTACAGTCTCACATTTTGAAGAGTAAAATGTGATTTCACATCTCTTTCCATTTTATGATAATACTCAAAACTCAGAAATTTAGACTAATGCAGATAACACTAAAATGAAGAGATCATGCAATTTGCACAGATAAGCTTTCTCAGGATAAAGTAACTTCTCCCAATATACTCTGACAGATATTAGTGATGTTATATGGTTGTAGTTTATTCACAACTTCACTGATTTTCATGACACTGTGCACTGTAGAAAATAATTACATTATATTAATTTCTCCACTGATGTCTTTAACAAATGAACTCCTGTGAAATATTTCAGTTGGAGTTTATAGTAGGTTGGTACAAAAATAATTGTGGTTTTGGAATGTGAATTCTAAATCGTTATAACTACACTCAAACAAAACACATCTTTATTAATCAAAATAGGAACGATTGCAATCAACACATTTTTGCCAATAAGAATTAAGTCTGTTTATTCCTGTAGCATAAAAATCCCAGGCTTTGGGATTTGACAAACTCTTGGAAAGCCTTTTCTGATTGCTGGCTAAGGAAGCATTTTCCTTGCAAAGAGTTGTTGAGATGCTCGAAGAAGTGCTAATTCGTTGGAGAGAAGTCAGGTGAATATGGCGGATGAAGCAACATTTTGTAGCCCAGTTTGTTCAACTTTTGAAGTGTTGGTTGTGCAACATGTGGTCAAACATTGTCATGGGGAAGAATTGGGCCCTTTCTATTGACCAATGCCAGCCGCAGTCTTTGTAGTTTTCAGGGTGTCTCACTGATTTGCTGAGCATACTTCTCAGATGTAATGGTCTTGCCAGGATTCAGAAAGCTGTAGTGGATCAGACCAGCAGCAGACCAGCAAATAGTGACGATGATCTTTTTTTTAGTGCAAGTTTGGCTTCAGGAAGTGCTTTGTAGCCTCTTCTTTGTCCAATCGCTGAGATGGTCATTGTCGGTCATTGTACAAAATCCACTTTCATCACATGTAACCATCCGATTGAGACATGGTTCCTTGCTGTTGCATAAAACAAGAGAAGACAACACTTCAAAATGACAATTTTTTTGATTTTTGGTCAGTTCATGAGACATTTACTTATTGAGCTTTTGCAATTTTATAATTTGCTTCAAATGCCAAATGACCATAGAATGGTTGATGTTGAGTTCTTTGGCAACTTCTAATGCAGTAGTAAGAGAATTAGCTTCAATGATTGCTCTCAATTGGTCATTGTCAACTTTTGATAGCCAGCCACTGTGCTCCTCATCTTCAAGACTCTCGTCTCCTTTGCAAAACTTCTTGAGCCACAGTGCACTCTAAGTTTGTTAGCAGTTCTTGGGCCCAATTTGTTGTTGATATTGTGTGCGTCTCCTCTGTTTTACAACCCGTTTTGAACTTGAATAAGAAAATCACTCAAATTTACTTTTTGTCTAACATAATTTCTATAGTCTCAAATAAATACAAAATAAAAAGCAAGTAATAAGTCATTAGCAAAAAAAAAAAAAAAAAAAAAAAAAAA
>NW_011494957.1:495840-499846 GCF_000754665.1 Bison bison bison | reverse complement strand
CCTAATAGTTCTTAAATTCTGTATCTTTAAAAGGCAAGACTTCCTGAGTTTTCTAATCTATATATCGGGGATATAATTTCTACCTTGCCAAGTTGTTGTGAAAGTTGAAAATAATTTAATTTTGTAGCATGAATATCAAAGCATGTGCTGTGGGTGATTGGAAATATATGTGTGTGTACATGTGTGTGCCTATTTCACAGAATGTTTTGTGTCATTATTGGCATTACTAAGCTTTTGACTGCTTCCTGCTTTACCTTAAGTAGTACTGACAATGTTAAACCACCACTGGGTAAAAAGAGTTGAGCAGAATGATTCTATTGAATTGCTTTTGAATTCTCTATGCTTATACTGTCTACAGGTTGTAAGATATTCCCTTTAACTAGTTTACTTTCATTTTTTTATCTGTTCCTCCCACAGTGGTCCTCTTAGAATCTCTCTTCCTCATTTGAAACGGGCAAAAGTAATTAGGATATTTACTGAGAGATGTGTGTGTGTGTGTATATATATGTATGTATCTTTTGATGTCAGTTTAAGTACTTTTGTCAGAAAAATTGGAAGTGATTTTTTTTAAATGTTGAGATTTCTAGATTAATGTAATAATAAACTAGGGGTTCCTAACCCACTCTGCCCAGCATTCTCATAAAAATACTAAGACATATAAAACAAAAAACAAAAAAGTAATTGACAAGTGACTAAAGATAAGAAATTGGCAACAGAATAAATTCTTTAATCAATTTTCACTATCTGCATTACATTGCTGGCAGTGGAAAATGAGAAACATATTCCAGGACTACACTTGATGAGTCTAAAATACAACATGAAAAGAAAAAAGAAAGGAAGAAAGAAGGAAGAAAGGAAGGAAGAAAAAAGGGAGATAAGAAGGCAAAAGGTCCAGTGAAGTGCTGGCTCATCTGTGTTACTTCACTGGGTCAAGAAAATATACACTGCAGTATAGAGAAAAACACATAATTATTGACTCACTGCAAAAGATTTCCCATCTAAGCCCCCAGAGCCAGAGTCTTAGAACATCTCCTGTACTTGGGAGTCATGTACTCAAATACTTAAAAGGGACAAGAAAATAATATAAATAATTGAAACAGACAGACTTCAGTTGTGGAAAGACAAAGACAGTTATCATTTCTGCAGAGAAGTGATTAAACCCATTCAATAGCCAAGAAAAAACTAAAATTTTAGAAAGACTTTCCATTCTTTTGGCCTGAAGGTTTAATGTGATGTGGTTTCACACAGAACAGGAATTTATCACCTCATCCTCCCCCACTAACTTGTATCTCTATGAGACTGGTCTGCTTGGGAGGGTGAATTAAGTTCCTGTTCTGTTCTCCTTTGGAATGTGTTACCTACACAGACTTGTATTCCAGTTTCTAGTCAACTGTTCAGTTAGCTTACCCAGGCAAGTCTGTCTAGAACTTGCCTGTACCTGCTTAGCAATGCTGTGATTGAGGAATGTCTGCCTAATTCAGGTGTGCCGTATTGCTAAGTATGTCTCCATAGCTGTCCTTTTCCACCTGTTTTGTTCTTGTACCTACATTTCAGCTGGCTCTAAATCGAAGATATAATGTTTATTTTCCCTCTAAAATTCTAACAAAATAAAAAAAATATTGAGTAGAAGTAACAAGTATTTGATAGGATGACCTAATAAAACTGTTCAAATATTAATAATACACATATACATATGCACTCATATACATATGCATTACCAATAATCTGTTAAGAAATAAAATAGGAAACATCCCACTCACAATGTTAATAAAATTGCAAACTGTCCAGAAATTATCCCCAAACGGAATATACGAAATAAACCATTAAAACTTATCCAGGGCTGTAAAAGTACTAATTCTACTTCTTCTTGCTGCCAAGTTGCTTCAGTCGTATCCAATTCTGTGTGACCCCATGGACTGTAGCCTACCAGGCTTCTCCATCCATGGGATTCTCCAGGCAAGAACACTGGAGTGGGTTGCCATTTCCTCCTCCAATGCATGAAAGTGAAAAGTGAAAGTGAAGTCGCCCAGTCGTGTCTGACTCTTAGCGACCCCATGGACTGCAGCCTACCAGGCTCCTCCATCCATGGGATTTTCCAGGCAAGAGTACTAGAGTGGGGTGCCATTGCCTTCTCCCCTACTTGTTCTTAGTCTTCCATTAATATTGTTTTACTCTGATACATATAATAGTAGGCTAATAATAACAATATTTCACTAATTATATTGAAGATTGCTTTTCAGATGATTATGCCATTAGATTATATCACACTAGTCACCTTTCAGTGTGTCTGCCCTCTGATGCCCTCTCACAACACCTATCGCCTTACTTGGGTTTCTCTTACCTTGGACATGGGGTATGTCTTCATGGCTGCTCCAGCAAAACTCAGCCACTGCTCCTTACCTTGGACGAGGTCGCCCCTCCTGACCTTGAACGTGGAGTAGCTCCTCTAGGCTCTCCTGCACCCATGCAGCCACTGCTCTTGGATGTGGGGTTGCTCCTCTCGGCCACCGCCCCTGATCTTGGGCATGGGGTAGCTCCTCTTGGCCGCTGCCCAGGGTCCTCCAGGCAGTAGAAGAGGGGTCAGAGCAAAGTCCCAGGTTCCTGGGCAAGGCTCTCAGGGTCTTAGGCCAGAAGGTGATGTCTTGGCAGGGGAGTCAAATCTCGTGGGATTCCCCACCTTTCTGGGGTTTCCCTTTATCTCCTCTATGATCACAAGGGCCACAGCCTTGTCTAACTCAATGAAACTAAGCCATGCCATGTGGGGCCACCCAAGATGGGTGGGTTATGGTGAAAAGGTCTTACAGAATGTGGTCCACTGGAGAAGGGAATGGCAAACCACTTCAGTATTCTTGCCTTGAGAACCCCATGAACAGTATGAAAAGGCAAAATGATAGGATACTGAAAGGTCGGTAGGTGCCCAATATGCTACTGGAGATCAGTGGAGAAATAATTTCAGAAAGAATGAAGGGATGGAGCCAAAGCAAAAACAATACCCAGTTGTGGATGTGACTGGTGATAGAAACAAGGTCTGATGCTATAAAGAACAATATTGCAAGGGAACCTGGAATGTTAGGTCCATGAATCAAGGCAAATTGGAACTGGTCAAACAGGAGATGACAAGGGTGAATGTCGGCAATCTAGGAGTCAGCGAACTAAAATGGACTGTTATGTGTGAATTTAACTCAGATGACCATTATATCTACTACTGTGGGCAGGAATCCCTTAGAAGAAATGGAATAGCCATCAGGGTCAACAAAAGAGTCCAAAATGCAGTACTTGAATGTAATCTCAAAAACGACAGAATGATCTGTGTTCGTTTCCAAGGCAAACCATTCAATATCACAGTAATCCAAGTCTATGCCCCAAGCAGTAACACTGAAGAAGCTGAAGTTGAATGGTTCTGTGAAGACCTACAAGACCTTTTACAGCTAACACCCAAAAAAGATGTCCTTTTCATTATAGGGGACTGGAATCCAAAAGTAGGAAGTTAAGAAACACTTGGAGTAACAGGAAAATTTGGCCTTGGAATACAGAATGAAGCAGGGCAAAGGCTAATAGAGTTTTGCCAAGAAAATGCACTGGTCATAGCAAACACCTTCTTCCAACAATACAAGAGAAGACTCTATACATGGACATCACCAGATGGTCAACACCGAAATCAGATTGATTACATTCTTTGCAGCCAAAGACGGAGAAGCTGTATACAGTAAAAAAAACAAGACTGGGAGCTGACTGTGGCTCAGATCATGAACTCCTTATTGCCAAATTCAGACTGAGATTGAAGAAAGTAGGGAAAATCACTAGACCATTCAGGTATGACCTAAATCAAATCTCTTATGATTATACAGTGGAAGTGAGAAATAGATTTAAGGGACTAGATCTAATAGATAGAGTGCTGGATGAACTATGGACGGAGGTTCTTGACATCGTACAGGAGACAGGGATCAAGACCATCCCCATGGAAAAGAAATGCACAAAAGCAAAATGGCTGTCTGAGGAGGCCTTA
>NW_011494957.1:495222-495740 GCF_000754665.1 Bison bison bison | reverse complement strand
GGATGAGAGAAACGCTGGGCTGGAAGAAGCACAATCTGGAATCAAGATTGCCAGGAGAAATATCAATAACCTCAGATATGCAGTGGAGAAGGCAATGGCAACCCACTCCAGTACTCTTGCCTGGAAAATCCCATGGATGGAGGAGCCTGGTAGGCTGCAGTCCATGGGGTCGCTAAGAGTTAGACATGACTGAGTGATTTTACTTTCACTCTTCACTTTCATACATTGGAGAAGGAAATGGCAACCCACTCCAGTATTCTTGCCTGGAGAATCCCAGGGATGGGGGAGCCTGGTGGCTGCTGTCTATGGGGTCACACAGAGTCGGACACGACTGAAGTGACTTAGCAGCAGCAGCAGCAGATATGCAGATGACACCACCCTTATGGCAGAAAGTGAAGAGGAACTAAAAAGCGTCTTGATGAAAGTGAAAGAAGAGAGTGACAAAGTTGGTTTAAAGCTCAACATTCAGAAAACGAAGATCATGGCATCTGGTCCCATCACTTCATGGCAAATAGATG
>NW_011494957.1:494679-495122 GCF_000754665.1 Bison bison bison | reverse complement strand
CAGAAGCTAAGCAGGGTCGGGCCTGGTTAGTACTTGGATGAGAGAAACGCTGGGCTGGAAGAAGCACAATCTGGAATCAAGATTGCCAGGAGAAATATCAATAACCTCAGATATGCAGTGGAGAAGGCAATGGCAACCCACTCCAGTACTCTTGCCTGGAAAATCCCATGGATGGAGGAGCCTGGTAGGCTGCAGTCCATGGGGTCGCTAAGAGTTAGACATGACTGAGTGATTTTACTTTCACTCTTCACTTTCATACATTGGAGAAGGAAATGGCAACCCACTCCAGTGTTCTTGCCTGGAGAATCCCAGGGATGGGGGAGCCTGGTGGGCTGCTGTCTATGGGGTCACACAGAGTCGGACACGACTGAAGTGACTTAGCAGCAGCAGCAGATATGCAGATGACACCACCCTTATGGCAGAAAGTGAAGAGGAACTAAAAA
>NW_011494957.1:494099-494579 GCF_000754665.1 Bison bison bison | reverse complement strand
ATATTAAGAAGAGGTGGCAAGAATACAGAAGAACTGTACAAAAAAGAGCTTCATGACCCAGATAATCACAATGGTGTGATCACTGACATAGAGCCGGACATCCTGGAATGTGAAGTCAAGTGGGCCTTAGAAAGCATCACTAGCAACAAAGCTAGTGGAGGTGATGGAATTCCAGTTGAGCTATTTCAAATCCTGGAAGATGATGCTGTGAAAGTGCTGCACTCAATATGCCAGCAAATTTGGAAAACTCAGCAGTGGCCACAGGACTGGAAAAGGTCAGTTTTCATTCCAATCCCAAAGAAAGGCAATGCCAAAGAATGCTCAAACTACCGCACAACTGTACTTACCTCACATACTAGTAAAGTAATGCTCAAAATTCTCCAAGCCAGGCTTCAGCAATACGTGAACCGAGAACTTCCAGATGTTAAAGCTGGTTTTAGAAAAGGCAGAGGAACCAGAGGTCAAATTGCCAAAAAATCC
>NW_011494957.1:493118-493999 GCF_000754665.1 Bison bison bison | reverse complement strand
GCCTTCCCATGTGGCTCAGCTGGTAAAGAATCTGCCTGCAATGTGGGAAACCTGGGTTCAATCCCTGGGTTGGGAAGATCCCCTGGAGAAGGGAAAGGCTACCCAGGCTAGTATTCTATTTTACATACACTACTGTAAATTTCTGTTCCTGTTTGAGTTCCCTGAGTCATTCAGCAAATCCCCACTGGCTATCTGTTCTACATACACTGTCGTAAATTTCTGTTCCTCTTTGAGTTCCCTGAGTCACACAGCAAATCCCCACTGGCTATCTATTTTACATACACTATTGTAAATTTCTGTTACTGGCTCCATATCTCTCCCCTTCTCCCTCATCTCCTCCCACCATGTCCATAGCTCTGCTCTCTATGCCTGTTTCTCCAGTGCTGCCCTGAAAAAAAATTCATCAGTGCCATCTAGATTCCATATATATGTCCGTATACAATATTTATATTTCTCTTTCTGACTTACTTTACTCTGTATAATAGGCTCTAGTTTCGTCCACCTCATTAGAATAGATTCAAATGAATACCTTTTTATGGCTGAGTAGTATTCTGTCATATATATGTACCACAACTTCTTTATCCATTCATCTGTCAATGAACATCTAGGTTGCTTCCATGTTCTACTGCTGCTGCTAAGTTGCTTCAGTCGTGTCCGACTCTGTGCGACCCCATAGATGGCAGCCTGCCAGGCTCCGCTGTCCCTGGGATTCTCCAGGCAAGAACACTGGAGTGGGTAGCCATTTCCGTCTCCAATGCATGAGAGTGAAGAGTGAAAATGAAGTCACTCAGTCATGTCCAGCTCTTCGCAATCCCATGGACTGCAGCCCACCAGGCTCCTCGGTCCATGGGATTTTCCAAGCAAGAGTACTGGAGTGGGGT
>NW_011494957.1:491393-493018 GCF_000754665.1 Bison bison bison | reverse complement strand
AAAGCTGAGTGCCAAAGAATTGATGCTTTTGAACTGTGGTGTTGGAGAAGACTCTTGAGAGTCCCTAGGACAGCAAGGAGATCCAATCAGTCCATCCTAATGGAGATTAGTCCTGGGTCTTCATTGGAAGGACTGATGCTGAAGCTGAAACTGCAATATTTTGGCCACCTCATGCAAAGAGTGGACTCACTGGAAAAGATCCTGATGCTGGAGGGATTGGGGGCAGGAGGAGAACAGGATGACAGAGGATAAGATGGCTGGATGCCATCCCCGACTCGATGGACATGAGTTTGAGTAAACTCTGGGAGTTGGTGATGGACAGGGAGGCCTGGTGTGCTGTGATTCATGGGGTTGCAAAGAGTCAGACATGACTGAGTGACTGAACTGAACTGAACTGAGTCACATTTCTGTATTTTAAAGTTTCTGTTTTTAACCTAATCAGATTTATAGATCTCTTTATTTAACGCCCCAGCTTTTGTATCTTAGAAGAATTTTCCTACTTAGTTACACTTCATAAAAAAATTTACACATATATCTCTTTATAATTTGTATATGTTCCTTTTATTCACTTATATGAGCCAGAAACCGATTCAAATTGGTCCTCTGTCATATGGCTTACCAGCCATCCCAACACCATTTTCCTCCCATTGATAGCAGATACTCTTTTAAAAATATTTTCTAACTTTGTTGTTGTTCAGTTGCTCAGTCCTTTCTAACGCTTTAGGACCCCTGGGACTGCAGCACACTAGGCTTCCCTGTCCTTCACCATCTCCTGGAGGTTGTTCAAACTCATGTCCATTGAGTGAGTGATGCCATCTAACTTCTAACCTAGCATATACAATTTGACTTATTTGGGGATTTTAAAAATTATTTTTCACTAGTGTTCATGCATGGTAAGTCACTTCAGTCGTGTCCGACTACTTGCAGTCTTACAGACCATAGCTCACCAGGCTCCTCTGTCCATAGTATTCTCCTGGTGAGAATGCTGGAGTGGATTGCTGTGCTCTCTTCCAGGGGATCTTCCCGATCCAGGGATTGAACCTATATCTTTCTCTTAAGTCTCCTGCATTGGCAGGCAGGCTCTTTACCACTAGCACCACTCGGGAAGCCTTTCCATTAGTATGCATGCGTTATTATCGCACTACATGGTTTTGATTATAGAGGCTTTAGTACTACACATGTATAATGCATCACAGGTCTAGAAGTCTTTCTCCTTCCTAGAAACTGCTCTTTTTTCCTACATTTTTATTCTTCTAAAAAAATCCATGATTTGCTTGGCTGGTTTCAAAAATAAGGTTTTTACTGGAATATTGTTAAAATTATAAGTTTTTAGTGTTGAATCTTAACTAAAAATATGGTATGTTCCTTTCATAGCTTATCTACATTGTGTTCCCTTCATTAAGTCTATAGATTTTTTCTTTCAGGAGTGATTTTATGCTTTTCCTCACATATAGTTGTAAATATATAAAGATTAAAACTAGGTATGAATTTATTGTTTTTAATAGTGAAGTCTTTCTCTTTCCTGAGAGCTCAGTTGGTAAAGAATCTGCCTGCAATGAAGGAGACCCTGGTTCGATTCCTGGGTTGGGAAGATCCCCTGGAGAAGGAATTGCTACCCACTCTAG
>NW_011494957.1:490317-491293 GCF_000754665.1 Bison bison bison | reverse complement strand
ATACATGGGCTTTTCTTGGCAAAGTAATGTCTCTGCTTTTCAGTATGGTGTCTGGGTTGGTCATAGCTTTTCTTCCAAGGAGCAAGCATCTTTTAATTTCATGGCTGCAGTCACCATCTGCAGTGATTCTGGAGCCCCCAAAGATAAAGTCTGCCACTGTTTCCACTGTTTCCCCATCTATTTCCCATGAAGTGATGGGACCAGATGCCATGATCTTCGTTTTCTGAATGTTGAGCTTTAAGCCAACTTTTTCACTCTACTCTTTCACTTTATTTTATTTTTAAACTTTACAATATTGTATTGGTTTTGCCAAATATTGAAATGAATCCGCCACAGGTATACATGTGTTCCCCATCCTGAACCCTCCTCCCTCCTCCCTCCCCATACCATCCCTCTGGGTCGTCCCAGTGCACCAGCCCCGAGCATCCAGTATCATGCATCGAATCTGGACTGGCGACTCATTTCATATATGATATTATACGTATTTCAATGCCATTCTCCCAAATCTCCCCACCCTCTCCCTCTCCCTCTCCCGCAGAGTCCAAAAGACTGTTCTATACATCAGTGTCTCTTTTGCTGTCTCATATACAGGGTTATTGTTACTATCTTTCTAAATTCCATATATATGCGTTAGTATACTGTATTGGTGTTTTTCTTTCTGGCTTACTTCATTCTGTATAATAGGCTCCAGTTTCATCCATCTCATTAGAACTGACTCAAATGTATTCTTTTTAATGGCTGAGTAATACTCCATTGTGTATATGTACCACTGCTTTCTTATCCATTCGTCTGCTGATGGACATCTAGGTTGCTTCCATGTCCTGGCTATTATAAACAGTGCTGTGATGAACATCGGGATACATGTGTCTCTTCCCCTTCTGGTTTCCCCAGTGTGTATGCCCAGCAGTGGGATTGCTGGATCATAAGGCAGTTCTATTTCAGTTTTTTAAGGAATCTCCACACTGTTCTCCATAGT
>NW_011494957.1:489675-490217 GCF_000754665.1 Bison bison bison | reverse complement strand
AAAGAGATTGTCTTTAATCCATTGTATATTCTTGCCTCCTTTGTCAAAGATAAGGTGTCCATATGTGCGTGGATTTATCTCTGGGCTTTCTATTTTGTTCCATTGATCTATATTTCTGTCTTTGTGCCAGCACCATACTGTCTTGATGACTGTGGCTTTGCAGTTGAGCCTGAAGTCAGGTAGGTTGATTCCTCCAGTTCCATTCTTCTTTCTCAAGATAGCTTTGGCTATTCGGGGTTTTCTGTAATTCCATACAAATTGGGAAATTATTTGTTCTAGCTCTGTGAAGAATACCGTTGGTAGCTTGATAGGGATCATCAAGAGGCACTTTAGTTCTTCGCTTTCTACCATAAGGGTGGTGTCATCTGCATATCTGTTATTGATATTTCTCCTGGTAATCTTGATTCCAGTTTGTGCTTCTTCCAGACCAGTATTTCACATGATATATTCTGCATATAAGTTAAATAAGCAGAGTGACAACATAGAACTTTGATGTACTCCTTTCCCTATTTGGTAGGAGTCTATTGTTCTGTGTCCAGTTC
>NW_011494957.1:487918-489575 GCF_000754665.1 Bison bison bison | reverse complement strand
CTGACACTGTTTCCACTGTCTCCCCATCTATTTCCCATGAAGTGATGGGACCAGATGCCATGATCTTCGTTTTCTGAATGTTGAGCTTTAAGCCAACTTTTTCACTCTCCTCTTTCACTTTCATCATGAGGCTTTTTATTTCCTCTTCACTTTCTGCCATAAGGGTGGTGTCATCTGCATATCTGAGGTTATTGATATTTCTCCCAGCAATCTTGATTCTAGCTTGTGCTTCTTTCAGCCAGCGTTTCTCATGATGTACTCTGCATAAAAGTTAAATAAGCAGGGTGACAATATACAGCCTTGACGTACTCCTTTTCCTATTTGGATTTCATGGGAGTACAAATTAAAAAGACAGATAACTCTATGCATGTATATTGGGGCTTTCACATTGGCTCAGCTGGTAAATAACCCTCGGGCCAATGCAGGAGACACAAGAGACACAAGTTCGAATCCTGGGTTGGGAAGTTTGATCCCTGGATTGGAAAGATCTCCTGGAGAAGGAAATGGCAACCACTCCAGTATTCTTGGGCTTCCCTGGTAGCTCAACTGGTAAAGATTCTTAGGTTGGGAAGATCCGGTGGAGAAGGGAACAGCTATCCACTCCAGTATTCTGGCCTGGAGAATTCCATGGACTGTATAGTCCATGGGGTCACAAAGAGTCGGACACGACTGGGCAACTTTATCTTTCACCCTTTCCAGTATTCTTGTTTGCAAAATTCCGTGGACAGAGGAGCCTGGTGCGCTTCAGTCCATGGGGTCTCAAAGAGTTGGACACAACTGACTGCCCAGGTATATTTACAATTTAAAAAACAAATAAGTAGCAGGTGATGGGAGCTAGTTTCTCAGTTGAAGTGGGAGTTTACAGGTAAGAAAGGAGTGTGTGTGTGCATGCTCAGTCATGTCAGACTCTTTGAGACACCACAGACTGTAGCCCACCAATCTCCTTCTGTCCATGGGATTTCCCAGGCAAGAATACTGGAGTGCATTGCCAGTTCCTTCTCCAGGGGTCTTCTCCACCCAAAGATCGAACCTGTGTCTCCTGCAGTGGCAGGCAGATTCTTTACCACTGTGCCACCTGGGAAGCCCGGGAAAGGAAGGGGAGGAGACTGGGATGATTCATGGGGTAATGGATGAGGTTTGGAGACATTAGTATAAATTCATGAGTAGCTTAATGTAGATAACAGATGATTAGAAACACATAGAAATATCTATAGATAAGTGTATGCACATGCCTCAGTATAAACACATATTTTATTGCTCTGTCAGATGAGAAGGCATAAAAACAATGATATCCCACAAGCAATGGGCATATCTAATGCCTAGATCCTAGTTTTTAATACTACTTTCCAAGAAAAAGAACCAGGATATTTTTGAAAAATGATATATTCTAGGAGTGGGACTGGATATATAAAAAATGAATCTGGAACATGGATGTGCTCTAAAAACAAAAAACAAACAAAAACTCAACAATGATAAGTATACATCAGAAGGACACAGGGACCAACTGAAAAAGCACCCCAGCAGACAAACTCAGAACCAGCTGAGCAAAAAATTGAAGAAAGGAGTATTGCAAAGTAACCTAAGGTAAAAAATAAATATACATGAATCCACATTGATGTAAATAAGTGATTATATAATATAAATGATGAATAAATGA
>NW_011494957.1:485634-487818 GCF_000754665.1 Bison bison bison | reverse complement strand
TTGCAAAGAGTTGGAAACAACTGAAACTGAACAACAACAAAGGCAACAGAATGGAAAAAATGATAGCCTTTTCCACATATGGTTCCGGGATAATTAAATGTTCATCTGCAAAAAATGAAAGTGGACAGAGACCTTGTGCCTTTCACAAAAATTAAGTCTATAAATCTTCTAGAAGAAACATAGGAGGAAATCTATATGACCCTGACCTTGGGTTTGCTGATAAGGTTTTAGAATCAATACCCAAAGCTCTATGTGCTCAGTTGCTCAGTTGTGTCTGAAACTTTGTGACCCCATGGACTGCAGCCCGCCAGGCTCTTCTGTACATGGAATTTACCAAGCAAGGATTGGGATGCCATTTCCCACTCCAGGAAAAGCACTATACTTGCAAGAAAAAATGATACCTTGGACTTTACTAAAATTAACAACTTCTGTGCTGCTCAGTGTTATGTGGCAGCCTGGATGGGAGGGGATTCTATGAGAGAATGGATACATGTATACGTAGGCTGAGTCCCTTTGCCGTTCACCTGAAACTATCACAACATTGTTAATTGGTTATACCCCAATATAAAATTAAAAGTTTTTTTTTAATTTATTTATCTTAATTAGAGGCTAATTATTTTACAATATTGTATTGGTTTTGCCATACATCAACATAAAAACACTTCTGTGACATCATTAGGAAAATGAAAAGACAAATCACATACTTGGAGAAAATATTTGCTTAAGACATATATGATAGAGGATTTGTATCCAAGATATATAAAGAACTCTTAAAACTCAAGAATAAGGAAACAAACAACCTATTTTTTTAAATGGGCAGAAGATATAAACAGACACCTCAGCAAAGAAGATGCTGCAAATAAGGATATGTACCACAGCTTCTTTATCTAGTCATCTGTCGATAGGCATGTAGGTTGCTTCCATGTCCTAGCTATTGTAGAGTTGCAGTGAACATTGGATAAGGATATGAAAAGAGGCTTAAGACTATTTGTCATTAAAAAATTATAAATTAAAATGAGATACCACTACATATCTATTAGAACATCCAAAATTAAAAAAAAATTGACAATGTTAATTGTATAGACCAACAGGGCCACTTATTTATTGCTGGTGAGAATGCAGAGTGGTACGGGCACTTTGGAAGGCAACTTGTCAGTTTCTTAAAAAAGTAAAACTAATATTACCATTATTATCTAGCTTTTGTGTCCCTAGATATTTACTCAAATTATCTGAAAGCATGTATCTACATAAAACCCGCACATGAATTTGTGTAGAGTCTTTGTTCACAATAGCCCCAAACTAAAAACAAACAAGCTGCCATTAAGTAAGTGAATGGATGAACAATCTGTAGTACATTCATACAGTAGACTAATACTTAGAAATAAAACAAAATAAGCGAATAACCCATGGAAAGACATGAATGAATCTTAAATGGTCTCGTTAAATGGGAGAAGTCAGCCTGAAAAAGCTAAATACCTGATGTGATTCCACTATTATGACATACAGGAAAAGGGAAAACTATAAATGAAGTAAAAAGATCTGTGGTATTTTAGGGAAATTCAGTGGCAGGAGGAGAATTCAATGGGTAAAGCACAATGGATTTTTCAGGCCCGTGAAACTATTTTGTAGGATACTGTAATGGTGGATGCATGATACTCTGTCAAAACCCATCAAACTTTATAGAATAATAAATGAAACAATGCTATACAAAGTTTTAAGAAATTATTTAGGAGGTTGAATGAATGTATGAAACAACCTTACTGAAGGAAATGGGGAAAAGTTGTTGACCTAAGTATCTTTAGAAATAAGAAGAGTCTGCAAGACTAAAGGCAACTCTGGATTCTAATTGATAAGGTATGTCTCAGTTCAGTTCAGTTCATTTCAGTCGCTCAGTCGTGTCTGACTCTTTGCGACCCCATGAATCGCAGCACACCAGGCCTCCCTGTCCATCACCAACTCACAGAGTTGACTCAGACTCACATCCATCGAGTCAGTGATGCCATCCAGCCATCTCATCCTCTGTCGTCCCCTTCTCCTCCTGCCCCCAATCCCTCCCAGCATCAGAGTCTTTTCCAATGAGTCAACTCTTTGCATGAGGTGGCCAAAGTACTGGAATTTAAGCTTTAGCATCATTCCTTCCAAAGAAATCCCAGGGCTGATCTCCTTCAGAATGGACTGGTTGGA
>NW_011494957.1:484295-485534 GCF_000754665.1 Bison bison bison | reverse complement strand
TCCTAGATTTTTGTTGTATTAAATTCAGTCTGAATCTCTAATAATCCCAATTTTAAAACAGGTATGTGTGCAGTAGAATGCTGCTTTGTGCTCATTTCTTCAAAGATGCAGTATACATGAAAGTTTATTTTTGGTGAAAATGTCATTGATAGTTTTATTCATTCCAATTAAGAGTTTAAAAAATCAGCCTAAATAAAATCACCTTGTATCTTTCTTGTATTTAGAAATTCCATAATTCTTGTCACTCTAAGGATCATGCAGATACTTGATTTCTATTAAGCACCTACTGTTGCCTTTGTCTGGGTATAATTTCCCTGGGATTCTCCAGGCAAGAACACTGGAGTGGGTAGCCATTTCCGTCTCCAATGCATGAGAGTGAAGAGTGAAAATGAAGTCACTCAGTCATGTCCAGCTCTTCGCAATCCCATGGACTGCAGCCCACCAGGCTCCTCGGTCCATGGGATTTTCCAAGCAAGAGTACTGGAGTGGGGTGCCATTGCCTTAGAGCTGCAATGAACATTAGGGTACATGTGTCTTTATCAGTTTTGATTTCCTCATGGAATATGCCCAGGAGTTTAGAATAAACCTAGGGTTTGCTGGGTCATATGGTGGTTTTATTTCTAGCTTTTTATGGAATCTTCATACCGAACAGACTGACTTTAAAATTTATACAAAAAGCTGAAAAAAACACCTCATATAATGTCTAATGTGACCCTGGAAAAAAATAATAAAGCTGGAAGATTCACACTACTAGATTATAAAGCTTATTATAAAGCTAGAGTAATTACTACAGTAGTATTGATAAAACAGTAGTGATGTAGACCAATGGAACAGAGGAGAGACCCTAGAAACAGACCCACATAAATACCATCAACTGATCTTTGACAAGCAGCAAAGGCAATGGCAAACAGATGGAGGAAAAGTGGAAACAGTGGCAGATTGTATCTTCCTGGGCTCAAAAATCACTGTGGACGGTGACTGTAGCCATGAAATTAAAAGACCCTCATTCCTTGGAAGAAATGCTATGACAAACCTAGACAGCATATTCAAAAGCAGAGACATCACTTTGCCAACAAAGGTCTGTATAGTCAGTGCTATGCTTTTTCCAGTAGTCATGCATGCATGTGAGAGTTGGACCATAAAGAAAGCTAAGCAGTGAAGAATTAATGTTTTTGAACTGTGGTGTTGGAGAAGACCCTTGAGAGTCCCTTGGACTGCAAGGAGATCAAACCAGTCAAT
>NW_011494957.1:481708-484195 GCF_000754665.1 Bison bison bison | reverse complement strand
CAGCCATGAAATTAAAAGACGCTTACTCTTTTGGAGGAAAGTTATGACCAACCTAGATACAATATTCAAAAGCAGAGACATTACTTTGCCATAAAGGTCCGTCTAGTCAAGGCTATGGTTTTTCCTGTGGTCATGTATGGATGTGAGAGTTGGACTGTGAAGAAAGCTGAGTGCTGAAGAATTGATGCTTTTGAACTGTGGTGTTGGAGAAGACTCTTGAGAGTCCCTTAAACTGCAAAGGAGATCCAACCAGTCCATCCTAAAGGAAATCAGTCCTGAATATTCATTGGAAGGACTGATGCTGAAGCTGAAACTCCAATACTTAGGCCACCTGATGCAAAGAACTGACTCCTTAGAAAAGACCCTGTTGCTGGCAAAGAGTGAAGGCAGGAGGAGAAGTGGATGACAGATGATGGGATGGTTGTATGGCATCACCTTCTCGATGGACATGAATTTGAGCAAGTTTCGAGTGTTGGTGATGGACAGGAAACCCTGGCATGCTGGAGTCCATGGGGTCACAAAGAGTCGGACACGACTGAGCGGCTGAACTGTACTGAACTGAACAGATAATTTAGATAAAAAATCCAAGGAGTACACTGTATTCCTGTGGGGCTCTTCTGCTGGTACTATTACCCAACTCGGTCCAGTTCCAAGTTATCAACCCCTATTTAACAGTCTCGTTAAAAGTTTTTGAAACTTGCTCATTCTTCATATGTCACTCTGACTTCATTTGAAACATAAAATGATCCACGAATAACACCAAAGTATGAATGCGAATAATATCTAAACTTACACAAATGGATAAAAGATCAAAGAAATGAACTTAAGATTTGACTCAGAGCTACATTTTACTTGTGACTACCCTGTTGGGATGTATTTAACAACTGAAATAAAATTCAAATACTTCTTGTAAATATTATCTCAGTGTAGAGTTATTATTGGTGATCATTTCAAAATGTATACAAATACTGTATCTTTATACTGTGTATCTGAAACTGGTATGGTGTTACATGTCAATTACACTGCAATAAAAGACAATATAAAGAATCACTAAAGGAAACTGAAGTATAGTCTTGACTGAAGAAATGAGAAAGGAAAAGTCGTGAGGACTTTGGCTGCCCCAGAATCAATGGGGGATGGTGATTAAGAAATTTTAATTGAGGGTCCCCAATCCCCACAAGACTCCCCACCAGTTTACTTTTCATCTTTCCTTTCTCGTTAAAGACTACTGTCTGAGTTTGGAATTTGTGTGTGGGTGTCATGTCAGTGCTGTGGATGGCACCTCAGTGCTGGCCTGAAGCATGAAAAGGGTTATTCTTGGTAAGATTTGCAGCCACTGTGCTGAATAAACCTAATAATAATACTGACTGTGGCAAGCAGAATAATGTCCCACAAAAATGTCAATATATTAATCCAAGAAATGTGTGAGTATGTTACTTTATGTGGAAAAGGTGGCTTTGAGATGAGGACACTAAGGTTAAGTACCTTGATATGGAAAGAATATCTTGAATTTGGACTAAAGACCAGTGTAACCACAGGAGTCCTTAACCGTGGAGAATGCCTCCCAGCTTGAGAGGCCCAAAGAGGTTGGCCATGTGAGAGGAACTCTCTCACCACCGGTGGCTTTGAGGAAGGTGCAAGAGTGCCTCCAGGAAGGAAGGCAGCAGGCCCCTAGATGCTGGAAGAGGTGTCAGATCTTTCCAAGTTGGGGTTCCACATAAAGCCGGGAACTCAAGTGTTACGCCATCAAGGTGAGGTAAAGCAGGGGCAGTGTGACCTTTCCTGACCCTCTAGGGTCTACAAGGCCAGGTTCTTTGTCACTGTAAAGAGCAGAGAGTGAAAAACAAAGCCCCCTGATAAAGTGCAACTCAAAGCTTAAGTTACTTCCAATATAGACTTGCAACACTAACCCATGTTCCCTGGATGGTGCAGGCTTGGTTTAAATGGCCTTGAACTTGAGGCCTGCCAGACACATTCAAAAGTTCTCCTTGGAGAAATCTACCCTTCGTCTGCAGTCTCCTGCCTCTTAGATAAAGGAGCTTTGATTTTTTTCCAGATACCTAGGCCAAAAAATTCAGTATCATCCTTGGCAATTCTGTTTCTCACACCTCCCATCCAGTCTGTTTAGTTCAGTTCGCTCGCTTAGTTGTGTCTGACTCTTTGCAACTCCATGGACTGCAGCATGCCAGTCTTCCCTGTCCATCACCAACTCCTGGAACTTGCTCAAACTCATGCCCATCAGTCGGCGATGCCATCCAACCATCTCATCCTCTGTTGTCCCCTTCTCCTCCCACCTTCAATCTTTCCAGTACATCAGGGTCTTTTCCAATGAGTCAGTTCTTTGCATCAGATGGCCAAAGTATTGGAGTTTCAGCTTCAGCATCAGTATTCAGGACTGATTTCCTTTAGGATGGATTGGTTGGATCTCCTTGCAGTCCAAGGGACTCTCAAGAGTCTTCTCCAACACCACAGTTCAAAAAAATAAAT
>NW_011494957.1:481314-481608 GCF_000754665.1 Bison bison bison | reverse complement strand
GGCAAATAGATGGGGAAACAATGGAAACAGTGACAGACTTTATTTTTGGGGGCTCCAAAATCACTGCAGGTGGTGACTTCAGTCATGAAATTAAAAGACACTTGCTCTTAGAAGAAAAGCTATGATAGATACAATATTCAAAAGCAGAGACATTACTTTGCCATCAAAGATCCATCTAGTCAAGGCTATGTTTTTTTTACAGTATTCATGTATGGATGTGAGAGTTGGACTGTGAAGAAACCTGAGTGCTGAAGAATTGATGCTTTTGAACTGTGGTGTTGGAGAAGACTCTTG
>NW_011494957.1:478855-481214 GCF_000754665.1 Bison bison bison | reverse complement strand
TATATAAAAAATGAATCTGGAACATGGATGTGCTCTAAAAACAAAAAACAAACAAAAACTCAACAATGATAAGTATACATCAGAAGGACACAGGGACCAACTGAAAAAGCACCCCAGCAGACAAACTCAGAACCAGCTGAGCAAAAAATTGAAGAAAGGAGTATTGCAAAGTAACCTAAGGTAAAAAATAAATATACATGAATCCACATTGATGTAAATAAGTGATTATATAATATAAATGATGAATAAATGAGAAGAGAACAGACAAATCACCAATGTAAAATAATTATAAATAATTTAGATGCTCTGCCCTCAAAGAGGTGACTTATATGGAATTTCTTTTTGGGTAAAAAAGTGTTGTGTATTATACATAAATGGGATTTTCTCTGACTGCCTTTTATATCTATCACTTTAGAGTGAATCATTTTTACCTCCTTATGTCTGATTTCCTCCCATTCTCCTCCTTTTCATCTTCTGTCAATATTTCTTTA
Organism: Bison bison bison; assembly: GCF_000754665.1. Classification (NCBI taxonomy): domain Eukaryota; kingdom Metazoa; phylum Chordata; class Mammalia; order Artiodactyla; family Bovidae; genus Bison; species Bison bison. The sequence goes on along the minus strand of NW_011494957.1, from coordinate 480,723 downwards.
TGATGCTACCCTGTCTATCGGATCTTTTGTTCCTTTCAATTTAGTTTTAATTTCTGGAATGATTTTTCCTTTTCTGAGAGATGTTAGCAACACTTTGCGTTTTCTGTTGTCCAATCATTCCTCTGTTTTTCTAGATTAGCAATATACAACTATTCATGGTTTATACTGGTTTCCTAAACCTTGTTAATTCCTTCAGCTATAATTGAAACACTATATTATAGTTTTTATCTGTGTTGTAGGCACATTGTTTCTGACATGTCTTTTCCATGTGTACATATATTTTCTGGCTCATGATTTTCAGGACTGTATCCCGGAAGCAGTTTCTGGAGTCTTTGACTCTCAGTACCTTCTGATCTCACTTTGTCTTCTTTCCTATTTCCCATTTTTAGTTTAATACCATGTTGCTTTTGGTGTTTTGACTCAACCAAGTATTTTTCAGTGTGTGGGATTATTTTTCACTTTGGTTGAACATGTTTTAAATCAATTGTTTCCTTTTGTTAACCTAATTTCCCTGTTTATTGGGTCATTCTCAGAGACTGAAAAATCTATGCTCCTGTACTGCTCTCCTCCAAATTTTTAAAAATGATACCATACTACTGGCTGAGATGCCTGGACAGGAATCATGTATCAGAAAATACTTTAGGTTAGTTGAAGCAGGTGCAAACAAGGCTGCCCAGCAAACAAGGGGCACTTCAATTTAAGTTTTCAGCAAGTGACACAGCGTAAGGATGAACTTCCTTTTATTTTCAGAATATTTTAAACATGTTTCAGTATCAGTCTCAGAAGCAGAAGGGGAATAGAAGGGATAACATATATTTCTAAAATGTATCAATATATCTATCAATATTTATAATTATACAGATGGGCAGCTTAAAGATCAACATCATTATCAAAAGAAAACCTAAGCAAAGAGCATTAAGCTATATTAGAAATATTTACAATTAAAGACTGTATATGTAGGCATTTGTGTATGTCTGTTTCCTGCCAAAAAGAAGGTACTAGAAAAGAGAAGGCTTGAGCTCTGAAAATAGTGTGTTTAAAGGTGTGAGGCTTCAAAGGTTGTTACCATTACAACGTTGGCAGTCTCTCATCGCTGAGAGGTACAGTCCTCTGGCCTGCCACATCAAGCCTTGACCTGGGTACACCCAGCTGTCCTCATCAGTATAAAAGGAACTTGGTCCCTTTGCTCTCTCTGAGTGATTTCTCCTTCAAGGTGACAAAAGCCCTGGGACTCACCATGAGCTGTAGCTTATTTTACTTCCAAATAGATTTGGCTGAAGACTACAGATGGTTTGGAATGATTGGAGTGGACAGAAATGGTATGGCCCTAACAGAAGCAGAAGATATTAAGAAGAGGTGGTAAGAATACACAGAAGAACTAAACAAAAAAGATCTTAATCACCCAGATAACCATGATAGTGTATCACTCACCCACAGCCAGACATCCTGGAATGTGAAGTCAAGTGGATATTACGAAGCATCACTATGAACAAAGCCAGTGGAGGTGAAGGAATTCCAGTTGAGCTATTTCAAGTTCTAAAAGATGATGCTGTGAAAGTGCTACACTCAATATGCCAGCAAATTTGGCAAACTCAGCAGTGGCCACAGGACTAGAAAAGGTCAGTTTTCATTCCAATCCCAAAGAAAGGCAATGTCAAAGAATGTTCAAACTACCACACAATTGCAATCATCTCACACCCTAGCTAAGTAATGCTCAAAATTCTCCAAGCCAGGCTTCAGCAATACGTGAACCATGAACTTCCAGATGTTAAACTGGATTTAGAAAAAGCAGAGGAACCAGAGATCAAATTGCCAACATCTGTTGGATCATCAAAAAAGCAAGAGAATTCCAGAAAAACATCTACTTC
>NW_011494957.1:459834-478755 GCF_000754665.1 Bison bison bison | reverse complement strand
TGTATTCTGCATATAAGTTAAATAAGCAGGGTGACAACATAGAACTTTGATGTACTCCTTTCCCTATTTGGTAGGAGTCTATTGTTCTGTGTCCAGTTCTAACTATTGCTTCCTGACCTGCATACAGGTTTCTCAGGAGGCAGGTCAGGTGGTCTGGTGTTCCCATCTCTTGAAGAACTTTCTGCAGTTTGTTGTGATCCACACAGTCAAAGGCTTTGGCATAGTCAATAAAGCAGAAGTAGATGTTTTTCTGGAACTCTCTTACTTTGTCTATGTTCCAATGGATGTTGGCAATTTGATTTCTGGTTCCTCTGCCTTTTCTAAATCCACCTGAACATCTGGAGTTCATGTTTTATGTACTGTTGAAGTCTGGCTTGGATAATTTTGAGCACTACTTTCATAGTGTGTGATATGATTGCAATCGTGCGGTAGTTTGAACATTCTTTGGCATTACCTTTCTTTGAGATTGGAATGAAAACTGATCTTTTCCAGTCCTGTGGCCACTGCTGAGTTTTCCAAATTTGCTGGCATATCCATAGACTTTCACAGCATTATCTTTTAGGATTTGAAATAGTTCAACTGGAATTCCATCACATCCACTAGCTTTGTTCATAGTGATGCTTTCTAACATCCCCTTGACTTCACATTCCAGGATGTCTGGCTCTAGGGGAGTGATCACACCATCATGGTTATCTGGGTCATGATGGTCTTTTTTGTATAGTTCTTCTGTGTATTCTTGCCACCTCTTCTTAATATTTTCTGCTTCTGTTAGGTCCATACCATTTCTGTCCTTTATCATGCCCATCTTTGCATGAAATGTTCCCTTGGTATCACTTATTTTCTTGAAGAGATCTCTAGTCTTTCCCATTCTATTGTGTTCTTCTATCTCTTTGCATTGCTCACTGAGGAAGACTTTCTTATTTCTCTGTGCTATTCTTTGGAACTCTACATTCAAATGGGTATATCTTTTCTTTTCACCTTTGCCTTTGCCTTCTCTTCTTTTCTCAGCTATTTGGAAGGCCACCCAAGATGGATGTTGGAGTGTGGAATGTTCTGACAAAACGTGTCCACTGGAAAAGGCAATGGCAAATGACTTCAGTATTCTTGCCTTGAGAACCCCATGAACTGTATGAAAATGCAAAAAGATATGACACTGAAAGATGAACTCCTGAGGTTGGTAGGTGCCCAATATGCTACTGGAGAAGAGTGGAGAAATAACACCAGAAAGAATGAAGAGATGGAGCCAAAGAGAAAATAATGCCCAGTTATGGATGTGACTGGTGATGGAAGTAAAGGCTGATGCTATACAAAGCAATATTGCAAAGGAACCTGGAATGTTAGGTCCATGCTGCTAAGTCACTTCAGTCGTGTCTGACTCTGTGTGACCCCATAGATGGCAGCCCACCAGGCTCCTCTGTCCCTGGGATTCTCCAGGCAAGAACACTGGAGTGGGTTGCCATTTCCTTCTCCAATGCATGAAAGTGAAAAGTGAAAGTGAAGTCACTCAGTGGTGTCCAACTCTTAAAGACCCCATGGACTGCAGCCCACCAGGCTCCTCCACCCATGGGATTTTCCAGGCTAGAGTACTGGAGTGGGGTGCCATTGCCTTCTCCGATGTTAAGTCCATGAATCAAGGCAAATTGGGAGCGGTCCAACAGGAGATGGCAAGACTGAACATCAACATTTAGGAATCAGTGAACTAAAATGGACTGGAACAGGTGAATTTAATTCAGATGATCATTATATCTACTACTGTGGGCAAGAATCCCTTAGCAGAAATAGAGTACCCATCATAGTCAACAAAAGAGTCTGAAATGCAGTACTTGGGTACAATCTCAAAAATGACAAAATGTTTTCTATTCATTTCCAAGGCAAATCATTCAATATCATAGTAATCCAAGTCTATGTCCCAACCACTAATGCCAATTTGAACAGTTCTATGAAGACCTGAGACCTTCTAGAACTTACACCCTGAAAAGACGTCCTTTTCATTATAGGGAACTGGAATGCAGAGGTAGGAGATACCTGGAGGAACAGGCAATTTTTCCATGGTGTACAAAATGAAGCAGGACAAAGGCTAACAGTTTTGCGAAGAAAACACACTGGTCATAGGAAACACCCTCTTCCAACATAAGAGAAGACTCTACACATGGACATCACCAGATGGTCAATACTGAAATCAGATTGATTATGTTCTTTCCAGCCAAAGATTGAGAGGCTCTACACTATCAGCAGAAACAAGACTGGGAGCTGACTGTGGCTCAGACCATGAACTCCTTATTTCAAAATTCAGACTTAAATTGAAGAAAGTAGGGAAAGCCACTAGACCATTCAGGTATGACCTAAATCAAATCCCTTATGATTACACAGTGGAAGTGAGAAATAGATTCAAAGGATTACATCTGATAGACAGAGTGCCTGAAGAACTGTGGACAGAGGTTTGTGACATCCAGTCTGTTAGCAAATCCTATTAACCTTTCGGTACTCTACCCTCTTTCTCTGTTGGAATATCAAATCATCCTCTCAGTGGTGTCTCTGCTTCTATCTTTGTCTCCCTAGGAACTATTCTCACTCTAACAGTCAGAGTAAGCCTGTTAATATGCAAATTATGTAATTTCTATGCTCAAAACATTGTACATGATTCTGACCTCACACAGAAGAAAAGCAAAAAGTCTTTGAAATGACCTCTAGGTTCTCAAACTTCTGCTCCCTTTCCTTTTCTGCCCTCACATCCTGCCACTCTCCTCTGTATTCTGTGCAGCAGTTCTCCCATTCACCGTGCAGGACACACGTGTTTATTGGCTCTTCTCTCACTGAAATGTAAGCCACCTGAGCGAAGGGAGGGCTGCCCTGGTGGCACTAGTGGTAAGGAACCTGCCTGACATTGCAGGAGACACAATGAGAATGAATCATTTGTCACAAAGGAAGTGCTAGAGAAATGTCTGTTAAATGCATGAGAGGATCAAAATAAATAATATTCCTAGGATAATAAATAGGTCAGAGGAAGAAAAGTACCCAAGCACAAAAGCAACAGAAATACCATGAGTGAGAGAGCAGTAGTCATTTTTCTACTAGTCATGTATGGATGTGAGAGTTGGAACATAAAGAAAGCTGAGTGCAGAAGAATTGATGCTTTTGAACTGTGGTGTTGGAGAAGACTCTTGAGAGTCCCTTGGACTGCAAGGAGATCCAACCAGTCCTTCCTAAAGGAAATCAGTCCTGAGTTTTCATTGGAAGGACTGATGTTGAAGCTGACACTCTAATACTTTGGCCACCTGATGCAAAGAGCTGACTCATTTGAAAAGACCCTGATGCTGGGAAAGATTGAGGGCAGAAAGAGAAGGAGACGACAGAGGATGAGATGGTTGGATGGCATCACCGACTCAATGGACATAGGTTTGCTTAAACTGCGGGAGTTGGTGATGGACAGGGAGGCCTGGTGTGCTGTGGTTCATGGGGTCACAAAGAGTCAGACACGACTGAGCGACTGAACTGAACTGAGCCAACAGAAACAGAAGATGCAGAAAGAGATCTACAAAGATTTTAGTGTGAAATGATCACAGAGATTATATTTGTGTGCTACATTTAATTAAGAAATATGAGACATATCTGGAACTGGAAACTATAAAAATAACTAAACAGATATGAAATTAATTTCTTCAGATAAAAACACAATATACTATAAATGATGTGTTGATCAGCACGTTAGATTCAGCTGAAGAGAAAATTAATGAAATATAAATCAAAAGGTTTTTTCTAGAGTCCAGCTTAGTAGCTCAGCAGCTCAGTTTACTTCCAGTTTATTTACTAGTTTACTTCCCTGGTAGCTCAGTTGGTAAAGAATCTGCCTGCAGTGCAAGAGACCTGGGTTCGATCCCTGGGTCGGGAAGATCCCTTGGAGAAGGAAATGGCAATGCACTCCAGTACTCTAACCTGGAAAATCCTATGTACTGAGGAATCTAATGTGTTACCGCTCATGGGGTCATAACGGTCGAACAAGACTTAGTGCTAAACCACCACAGAGTCCAGCACAAAAAGAAAGATATGAGATATGTGAAAAGCAGTTAAAAGACTCAAAGAATAAAGTGAGAAAATATAGCATATATCTATCACAAGCAGGACAGGAAATGGAAAATTTAGAGTCCTGTGCAGGGGGAATAATATTTCTTATTCTTGACAAGAGCCATTCTAATATTAATCTCTTTAAATTTGCATTCCATTGTATCCAATTCTCTTTATTGCAAATTTTATTAATTTTTTATCTTAGTATTTAAAACATTCAATCTTTAATGCTTGATACTTAATGGCTTTAATTATGTTGTTAACTAGAATTTTATTGTTTCATTTATTACTCATTTTTACTTAGTTACTTAAAACATAAACTTTATATGACTTTAGAATTTCCCGCTCCTACTCTTTCATATCGTTTATGAGTTGTTTTTAGAACTGCCAATAGACAGACCCTCCATGAAGGTTGTGGTAAGAGGAATGCCAAACCACTCTCCAGGGGTTTGAATATCTTCTTTTCTACACATCTGTTCCTGCCCTCAGAATCTGCCTAATACTTATCCCAGGATTATTAATGACCAGTTTCCCAAAACAGCTGCATTCTTGCCAATCTTCCACCTCAAGGGTCACATGATAGGTTTCATGTCTTTTAACTGACAGAGTCCAAGACCTCGAATCTGTTACTATGCTCCTGCCCATCCCTTGCCACAAGAAACACCCAACTGCTTTGGAGAAAAGTCTACTTAAAAAACATAACACCATATCTAGAGAATGCAACCAACAACCATAAGAGCCATGACACCATTCAACTTTTAGGGTTAGCATCAGATAACTGTTTTCATCCTGAGAAGTACTTGGGAGAGAAGAGTAACTACATTCAGAATCTTGGGTAGATGGGAGGTGGGCAGAAAGTTTAAGGGATGGCTGAGGCAGGTCCCTGGGTAATAGCAATGTGACACAGGAATGGATGGGCAAACACCTTAGCAGGGTCGGACACCGCCAAGAGGAACTGAAGTACTGGACACCAGGCATGGCACCAAAAGGCCTCTGGCTCCATAAATGAAACAGGAAATCAGGTTCATCCTGGAGGGGGAGAAGAAAGTCTTTCTTTGGAACACAGTAGAAGGTCTGTTAGCAGGGACAGACTGAAAAGGAAGGGCGTTTGCTGCTAGGGTATTGATGTAGGCTCTACAGACTCTTTTTATTTCCCAACCAAAATCACATTTTTTTTTTCTGGAGTCTAAAGGAAAAACAAGTGTCAATGTGGGGGCCTGGTGGCCCCACTAGAGAATGAGGAAGAATGCAAAGTCTGAGAGGTATGCAGGCTTAGCATCACTCCTCTGCTTTCATATTGCAATTTATAAAATCACTCTTCAGTATAATTCTTCCCAAAGAGGAAAGTGATCTGCGCACATCACCAAAGACTGCAAGGATCCTTGTCACTACTAGTCTGTGGTATTCCTCATTTCATTAAATTTGCTACACTTATAGTAGGTGTTCTAGATTGGTTCACAAATATCCTAGTGTTTTGTGGTTGTTCAGCTGCTAAGTCGTGGCTGACTCTTTTACGACCCCGTGGACTGTAGCCTGCCAGGCTCCTCTGTCCATGGGATTTCCCAGGCAAGAATACTGGAGTAGGTTGCCATTTCTATCTTCCCGACCCAGGGATTGAACTCGCGTCTCCTGCAGTGGCAGGCGGGTTCTTCACCACTGAACCATCAGCGATGCGTGGTCCTGGTATGAGTGGCCACCATTTCTATGCCTTGAAACAGCTCCCCAGTGTATGCACTAACTAAACCTCCTGTGTGTGAATTGGGAAATGATGGTATTCCTCTGTCTTGTCTAGTATCATAAATAGACATATATTTACCTTCCATCCAGTATTTAGAATTGCTTTGTTGTTGGAAGTACCCTATTTGTTAATCCCAAGTTGGACAGGCTTCTCTTGTGAGGTAATTAACAACTGCAGGAAATTCAGTCAGGCAACTGTGAGGACCTTGTAAAGGGCAGGAGGAAGAAAAAGAAACAGAGAAACAGTTTCCTTTTCAACTTTACATTGAAAGTCAGGAATGACAATGTTGTCACAGAAAGTATGTCACATCAGGGAAACACAATTCTGATAAGGAGACAAATAACCATAACATGCAGGAGGAGTGAGTTACATCTGTTTAAAAAGCAATAACATTTGGACAACAGAAACTTAGACTGAGTCCTATTTAACATTCTCCATCACTTTGCTGTGCGCTGATGGCAATATTTCCCACATCAATTTGAAATTCACCTATGGAGCCTCAGTTATGTTGTTGAAGTATTAATTTTAATCCTTAATTTCCCTTAGAATGCAATGTTCCTCATACTAAGAAAATGTCTGATTTGTGATATTATAAAAACAAAGAAAAACCAGAATCAACACTTGCTTTTATTAAAAAAACCACATTTGGAATTGCTGTAAGACTATTTTTGCTGAAATACTTCCTACTTATCCAAATACATGGGCAAATGTGTGAGCATGAAGGATGTAAAGGGATGTGAAGAATAAAAGTCCTAGTACCCTGGTCATCATATACAAACAAAATTCCCACTGGTCCTTATGAAATGGATGAAGGCTAGCCTTTTTGGGTGTTGGTTGTTCCCCTTCAGTCATGACTTCTGGCAGAGTGAAAGGAAGGAGGGAAGAGGTAATTCCACTTAGAAGGTGTTTCTGCTTCCACACCTAACCTTCACACTCATTTTTTTTTCATTCTAGATCCTTGGTCTCTGCTGCCAAGAATATAAATTTCATAACCACAGAAAACACAAACCCAGCTCTATAGTTCATTCAAACTTAATGAAAAAATGTAAATGAAAGCTTTATTTTCTTACCCCAAACTTATTAACTTAAAAGTGACAAAGACACTAGGGTTTGTGGGGAAAAGGAGTGATGGAATGTGGAATAAGTATATAATATAAACAAATAAAATAAAACTGGGAAATCTTGGGTATTTTTAAATTCTTTATGAAATTCTTTCATTTTATTTTCCTTTTAAATTATGTATAGGGGTTTTTATCTGCTAAAGATTCAGAGAAAAAAATTGTTGAAAATGATAGAAGTTAACACTGAACAACTAAATTATCTTTTTCTCTCAAAGTAAAACTAACAGGCTATTTTTCTAATTACAAAACAACACTTATCTAGGATATATTTAGTTTGAGAACACTTCTGACATGAGAAAGGCAGGGAGAAAAAGCAGTGAGAATTACTTATATTCCCCCTACCCAAATTTTTAACTATTGTTAGCATTTTGCATATATTTTTCCAGATTATCTTCTATGTGCTTGCATGTTTACTAAAAATAAGATCATATTATAAATGCTCTTTCACAGTCTTATGTATTCCTGTGTGTAGACACTCAGTCATGTCCGACTCTTTGTGACCCAATGGATTGTAGTGTGCCAGGCTCCTCTGTCCATGGGATTTTCCAGGCAAGAATAATAGAGTGTGTTGCCATTTCCTACGCCAGGGGGTTGTCCTGACCCAGGGATAGAACCCATGTCTCCTGCATCTCCTACATTGGCAGCTGAATTCTTTACCGCTGTGCCACCTAGGAAGCCTTGTGTGTTCATATTGTAACAAATAATGATCATCCTTTCATTCAATGGGTATAGAGTTACATTCACATTTTAAAGGAAGCAAAATATTAAGCATTGTAGATATTCTATAAATTATTTAAATAATCACTAACTGGATAGATCTTTAGGTTGTTTCTTAGTATTTACTATATGTTATTTGTTAGAAGCCATTATCATATTATAAACTGCTTGGCTGAATATGAATAAATAGGTTTATCTATAAACTCAGAATAAATCAATGAAAATTATGACCATACTGCCAATCACAAATGTTAATTACATGAAGCTGTTCGTTCCAACAACTCACAATCATTTAATACTGTTTTGTAACTTACTCACCCGCTCAGTAAATATTCGTTGGATACAGGAGCTGCCAGGCCCAGCGCAATGCACTTGGAGCTCATGGGTGAGCAAGGCATTAGTAGTCTTGGTCTGAAGAGACGTATTCTACAGGGCGCAGACACTCAATAAACATGCACATAAACAAGAGCATTAGAGGTTTGATAAACGCTTTGAATGAAGTGAAAAGGGTGGCATGATAGATTTTAACTGTAGAGGTTTACTAAACTAAGATGGCCAGGATCAAGATCTTTGAGATGATATTTAGTGGATACTTGAATAATAAAAAGGAACCAGTCATTCAAAGAATGAGAAGAGAGGGAAGGAGAAAGCAGCAAGTCAAAAGCTCTGTGTAGTAAAAAGTTTCACATGGAAGATCCAAATATAGCTGAGGTGGACCAAGAAGATGTGGCAGGACATAAGTTTGTACCAGATGGCCTTCCTGATTGGCAGGGCCTTCTTTACTAAGCTAAAGTGTTGGATTTTATTGTAAGGACTAACAAAAATCTTGGGAGAACTTTAAGCAGGGCAGTTGATTTAATGTGAGTTAACTTTTCAAAGGGTCATCCACTTTACTCTATGGGAAATTGATTATGGGGAGAAGAAAAGAAACTGAGAGAGTATACACAAGGGCATTTTAACAGTACAGGTCCAGAGAAAATAATAAATTGAAAAGATTCCCTGGTGGCTCAGACGGTAAAGAATCCGTCTGCAATGAGGGAGACCTGGGTTCAATCCCTGGGTTGGGAAGATCCCCTGGAAAAAGGAATGGCTACCCACTCTGGTATTCTTGCCTGGAGAATTTCATGCACAGAAGAGCCTGGTGGGCTACAGTCCATGCGGTTGGGAGCACTGTTTACAATAGCCAAGACATGGAAGAAAACTGTGTCCATCAACCAATGAATAGATAAAGAAGATGTAGGATGGTATAACAGTATAATAATAACATATAATGGAATAGTACTTGGCATAAAAAAGAATGAAATGATGCCATTTGCAGCTACATGGATGGACCCAAAGATACTGAGTACAGTTAAGTCAGACAAAAGTAAATATCATATGATATCATTTATATGTGGAATCTAAAAAGCAATGATACAAATGAACTTATATACAAAACAGAAATAGATCCACAGACGTAAAAACAAACTTATGGTTACTAAAAGAGAAAGACGTGGGTAGGGATAAACTGGAGTCTGGGATTAATATTCAACAAGTACCTACTAGATAGCACAAGGAACTATACTCAGTACTTTGTAATGACCTTCAAGGGAAAAGAATCTGAATATGTCTGTGTGTGTATAAAATTAATCACTTTGCTATACACATGAAACTAACACAACATTGTAAACCAACTATATTTCAAATTAAAAAAGAGAAAATTATGCAAAAAAAACACAAAAAACCAGTACAAGATACTTTGGAAAAGTGTGGGCAAAACATGTAGATGCAAGTAGTCATTTTAAGATATGTTTTAGCAGTAGAAAAACATAGTAGAGTGAAAGGAAAACTTCTTTTGGCATTAGAGTGAAATAAATATAAAAAAAACTCCCTTCTGATATAGCACATATGAAAACTATGTAGAACATATTCGAACAAGATGAAGAAAAAACAACACCTATTTAATGCATTGCTGAGTGATGGGAAGCAAGGTTATTTCTCAATGGGCAAAAATTATAAGAAAGTAAAAGAGGCAGTTGGTCTGCGGGATTTGCCAACCCTGATAACTCAAGTGTCCCAAATGGGCAATTTCATTAATTTTTCTTCTATTCTCTTGTGGACTGAGAACTTTATTTATTTATTTGTCAGATACTATGGTGCGTCCCACGTAGTCCCCTGAGCTCTGGTGAGATTGCTTTCTATATCAGATCTCCGTGCTCATCAATCCAAATCATATTTAGGAAAGCACTATCCCCCCTCCAATACACGCCGAGTTTCTAAGTGAATAACCACAGGGGGGGTGTGGACAATCTGGTGAATATTAAAGCAAAACAGAAGTAGTCCAGAGGTTAAAAATAAGTCTACTGCAGCAATCAATAAGTACAAAGTATATCTCTAACTGATCAAAAACACCAGCGTGGATGCAAAATTCTAAAATAATTAGCAAACCAAATCCAGAAGTGTATATAAGAGGTAACATTGTTAGTACACTGGGTTTACTTCAGTATGCAAAATTGCTAAAACTAGTATATCTGTTAATAAAATTCATTGCAAAGACATATTAAAAGAAAAATTTATATAAACATTTCAGTAGATAGAGGGAAAAAATTAGCTAAAATTCAACTTAAAATTCCACTTCTTGGGTTTTAGCCAAGCCCATAGGCTGCCAGCTAAAGACTGTATTTTCCAGTGTGACTTGTAGTGACCGTATGACTTAGTTCTTACCAATAGAACGTGAGCAGAAGTGATGTGAGTAACCTCTGGGATGTGCCCTTGTGAGGAACGAGGTTTCCACTCCTCACTCTCCTCTTCTAGCTTCTGTGCTATCCAGACCTGCCATATCCCCACACTTACTCTTAGCTCACCATAAAATCAGGCCCACTCCAGGTATTTGTTGCTGTTGTTGTATAGTCCCTGAAGTAGTGTCCCACTTTTTGTGACCCTATGAACTGCAGCACACCAGGTTCCTATGTCCTCCGTTACCTCTGAAGTTTGGTCAGATTCACGTCCATTGATTTGGTGATGCTATCTGAGCATCTTACCTTCTGCCACCCTCTGCCACCCGCTTCTCTTTTTGCCTTCAATCTTTCCCAGCATTTGGGTCTTTCCCAATGAATTGGCTCTTCACATGAGTTGGCCAGAGAATTGAAGCTTCAGCATCAGTCCTTCCAATGAATATTCAGAGTTGATTTACTTTAGGATTGACTGGTTTGACCTCCTTGCAGTCCAAGGGATTCTCAAGAATCTTCTGAAGCACAAATTGAAAGTATCAGTTCTTTGGTGCTCAGCCTTCTTTATGGTCCATCTCTCAAATCTGTACATGACTACTAGAAAAAGGAATATCTTTTAATTTTCTATTTTCTATTATCATTATGAGTGTTCTTTATCTGTGCTAATAAATTCTAAATTTCCTGAAACAGGGAGTTTTACTTCTTCATCCTTATATTCTTTAAGAATGTGACATAAAATTTAGTTCACAGATACTATTTTTAAATATATATGTAATTGTCTTCAACTTTTTTCACTTATTCCTGCTGCTAGCTAAATGTGCTGCTGTTTAATTGATCCAAATTCTTACTAAGCTAAAAAATTAATCTACAATTTTGAACATTTGAGTCCATTTAAATCCTCATGTTGCACTTAATTGCAGAAATTTAATAACCATTTGTGTCCCAGTGGAAGAGAAACAACCTAAATCCCATGGAAGCCAGAGCTAGAATGCCAAGAGTTGAGAGTTTTTGTGCTGAATTTTCCTTTACTCAACTACTATATTCTTATAACACATGAAAGTGAAAATGAAGCCTCTCAGTCATGTCTGACTCTTTGCAACCCCATAGACTGTAGCCTACCAGGCTCTTCTGTCCATGGGATTTTCCAGGCAATAGTACTGGAGTGGATTGCCGTTTTCTTCTCCAGGGGATCTTCCCAACCCAAGGCTCAAACCCGGGTCTCCCGCATTGTAGACAAACACTACCATCTGAGCCACTAGGGAAGTCCTTATAACACATAACAGGCAGATAATACAAATTTCTCATTTCTTGGAACATTCCTATAATAAATTATATAGACATCTCATATTGATTTCAAGCTAAGCTTCAGCAGTATGTGAACCAAGAACTTCCAAATGTGCAAACTGGATTTCGAAAAGGCAGAGGAACCAGAGATCAAATTGCTAGCATCTGTTGGATCACAGAGAGTGTAAATGATTCCCAGAAAAACATCTACTACTGCTTCATCGACTGAGTTAAAGTCTTTGAATGTGTGGATCACAACAAACTGTGGAAAGTTCTTATAGAGACAGAAATACCAGACCTCTTTACCTGCCTCCTGAGAAATCTGTATGCATGTAAACAAGCAACAGTTAGAACTGGATATAGAACAATGGACTGGTTCCAAATTGGGAAAGAAGTACTTCAAGGCTGTCTATTGTCATCTTGCTTATTTAACTTCTATGTACAGTCATCATGTGAAATGCTGGGCTGGATGAAGCACAGTTCAGTTCAGTTCAGTCGCTCAGTCGTGTCTGACTCTTTGTGATCCCATGAATCACAGCACACCAGGCCTCCCTGTCCATCACCAACTCCCGGAGTTCACCCAGACTCATGTCCATAGAGTCAGTGATGCCATCCAGCCATCTCATCCTCTGTTGTCCCCTTCTCCTCCTGCCCTCAATCCCTCCCAGCATCAGAGTCTTTTCCAATGAGTCAACTCTTCGCATGAGGTGGCCAAAGTACTGGAGTTTCAGCTTTAGCATCATTCCTTCCAAAGAAATCCCAGGGTTGATCTCCTTCAGAATGGACTGGTTGGATCTCCCTGCAGTCCAAGGGACTCTCAAGAGTCTTCTCCAACACCACAGTTCAAAAGCATCAATTCTTCGGCACTCAGCTTTCTTCACTGTCCAACTCTCACATCCACACATGACCACAGGAAAAACCATAGCCTTGACTAGACGAACCTTTGTTGGCAAAGTAATGTCTCTGCTTTTGAATATGCTATCTAGGTTGGTCATAACTTTCCTTGCAAGGAGTAAGCATCTTTTATTTATTTATTTTTAAATTTTATTTTATTTTTAAACTTTACAAAATTGTATTAGTTTTGCCAAATATCAAAATGAATCCGCCACAGGTATACATGTGTTCCCCATCCTGAACCCTCCTCCCTCCTCCCTCCCCATAGCATCCCTCTAGGTCGTCCCAGTGCACTAGCCCCAAGCATCCAGTATCGTGCATCGAACCTGGTCTGGCAACTCATTTCATACATGATATTATACATGTTTCAATGCCATTCTCCCAAATCTTCCCACCCTCTCCCTCTCCCACAGAGTCCATAAGACTGTTCTATACATCAGTGTCTCTTTTGCTGTTTCGTACACAGGGTTATTGTTACCATCTTTGTAAATTCCATATATATGCATTAGTATACTGTATTGGTGTTTTTCTTTCTGGCTTACTTCACTCTGTATAATAGGCTCCAGTTTCATCTACCTCATTAGAACTGATTCAAATGTATTCTTTTTAATGGCTGAGTAATATTCCATTGTGTATATGTACCACTGCTTTCTTATCCATTCATCTGCTGATGGACATCTAGGTTGCTTCCATGTCCTGGCTATTATAAACAGTGCTGCGATGAACATTGGGATACATGTGTCTCTTTCCCTTCTGGTTTCCTCAGTGTGTATGCCCAGCAGTGGGATTGCTGGATCATAAGGCAGTTCTATTTCCAGTTTTTTAAGGAATCTCCATACTGTTCTCCATAGTGGCTGTACTAGTTTGCATTCCCACCAACAGTGTAAGGGGGCTCCCTTTTCTCCACACCCTCTCCAGCATTTATTGCTTGTAGACTTTTGGATCGCAGCCATTCTGACTGGCATGAAATGGTACCTCATGGTGGTTTTGATTTGCATTTCTCTGATAATGAGTGATGTTGAGCATCTTTTCATGTGTTTGTTAGCCATCTGTATGTCTTCTTTGGAGAAATGTCTATTTAGATCTTTGGCCCATTTTTTGATTGGGTCGTTTATTTTTCTGGAGTTGAGCTGTAGGAGTTGCTTGTATATTTTTGAGATTAGTTGTTTGTCGGTTGCTTCATTTGCTATTATTTTCTCCCATTCTGAAGGCCGTCTTTTCACCATGCTAATAGTTTCCTTTGATGTGCAGAAGTTTTTAAGTTTAATTAGGTCCCATTTGTTTATTTTTGCTTTTATTTCCAATATTCTGGGAGGTGGGTCACAGAGGATCCTGCTGTGATGTATGTCAGAGAGTGTTTTGCCTGTGTTCTCCTCTAGGAGTTTTATAGTTTCTGGTTTTACATTTAGATCTTTAATCCATTTTGAGTTTATTTTTGTGTGCGGTGTTAGAAAGTGTTCGTTTCATTCTTTTACAAGTGGTTGACCAGATTTCCCAGCACCACTTGTTAAAGAGATTGTCTTTAAT
Organism: Bison bison bison; assembly: GCF_000754665.1. Classification (NCBI taxonomy): domain Eukaryota; kingdom Metazoa; phylum Chordata; class Mammalia; order Artiodactyla; family Bovidae; genus Bison; species Bison bison. The sequence goes on along the minus strand of NW_011494957.1, from coordinate 464,704 downwards.
CCATTGTATATTCTTGCCTCCTTTGTCAAAGATAAGGTGTCCAAATGTGCGTGGATTTGTCTCTGGGCTTTTGGCTGCAGTCACCATCTGCAGTGATTTTGGAGCCCCCAAAAATAAAGTCTGACACTGTTTCCACTGTTTCCCCATCTATTTCCCATGAAGTGATGGACCGGATGCCATGATCTTCGTTTTCTGAATGTTGAGCTTTAAGCCAACTGTTTCACTCTCCTCTTTCACTTTCATCAAGAGGCTTTTTAGTTCCTCTTCACTTTCTGCCATAAGGGTGGTATCATCTGCATATCTGAGGTTATTGATATTTCTCCCAGCAGTCTTGAATCCAGCTTGTGCTTCTTCCAGTCCAACGTTTCTGATGAAGCACAAGCTGGAGTCAAAATTTCTGGGAAAAATACCAACAATCTCAGATATGCAGATGATACCACTCTAATGGCAGAAAGCAAAGAAGAACTAAAAAGCCTGTTGATGAGGGTGAAGGAGGAGAGTGAAAAAGTTGGCTTAAAACTCAGCATTCCAAAACCGAAGATCATGGCATCCAGTCCCATCACTTCATGGCAAATAGATGGGGAAACAATGGAAACAGTGACAGATTTTATTTTCTTGGGCTCCAAAGTTCCTACACATGGTGACTGCAGCCATGAAATTAAAAGATGCTTGCTCCTTGGAAGAAAAGCTATGACACACCCAGATGGTGTATGAAAAAGCAGAGACATCACTTTGCCAACAAAGTCCATCTAATCAAAGCTAGAGTTTTTCCAGTAGTCATATATGGATACAAGAGTTGGATCATAATGAAGGTTGAGTGCTGAAGAATTGATGCTTTTGAGCTGTGGTGCTGGAGAAGACACCTGAGAGTTCCTTGGACAGCAAGGAAATCAAATAAGTCAATCCTTAAGGAAATCAAACCAGTCAATCCCTAAGGAAATCAACTCTGCACATTCATTGGAAGGACTCACACTGCAGCTCCAATTCTTTGGCCATCTGATGCAATGAGCCGACTTTTTGGAAAAGACTCAGATGCTGGGAAAGACTGAGGGTAGGAAGAGAAGGGGGTGACGGAGCATGAGATGGTTAGATGGTATCCCCAACTCAATGGATATGAGTTGAGCAAACTCTGGGATATGTGGACAGGGAAGTCTGGTGTGCTGCAGTCCATGGGGTCACAGAGAGTTGCATGTGACTTAGTGACTGAACAACAACATCATATTAGTATAAGTTTTCATAAATGTTTTGGAATTTACAGAATATGAAAAGATGAGGTGCTTCTCTATTTCTAGAATCAATATGCAACAATTATTTATTGGGTAGGAACTAGTAGTGATAAGACATTCAGTAAATTTTAAGAGCTTCCCAGGTGGCTCAGCAGTAAAGAATCCACGTGCCAACACAGGAACTACAGGAGATGAGAGTTTGATCCCTGGGTCAGGAAAACTCCCTGGAGAAGGAAATGACAACCCACTCCTGTATTCTTGCTGGGATAATCCCATGAACAAAGGAGCCTGATGGGCTACGGTCTAGGCTCTCTAAACCTGAGTTCTTCATTTACAAAAAGATTTTGAACTAGATGAATGGTAAGATTGCCTCAGTTATAAAAGTTTATCTTGTTTTAAGAACTATATTGTTATTGAAAAATATTTGTGAAAAAGTATTATGCTGGGTCTCTTTAGAAACAGCAGTTAGAGCCATCTGGGCCAGCATGTTTAACAGAAGAAACACGAATCAGTGAACCTCAGTTTGAATGGGACTCACCATGTGGTAATGTATTAGATATGGCCAGAGTGGAAACCAGAGAATGAACTCGGTAGGGATAGACAGATTAAAACTTCATTGCAGAAATTTCATATTGAAAAAAGATAGTCATGAGAATAAAAAATACATGCAGTGAATGAGTCAATACAAGTTAACAAATATTTATTAAACACCTATAGTAAATCATTAGAAAAGTCAATCTTTCCTCTGATGCTGGGAAAGATTGAAGTCAGGATAAGGGGATGACAGAGGATGAGATGGTTGGATGGCATCACTGACGTGATGGACATGAGTTTGAGCAAGCTCCAGGAGAAGGTGAAGGACAGTGAAGCCTGGTGTTTCACAGTCCATGGGGTCACAAAGAGTCAGACACCACTGAGTGACTGAACAACAAGTCATGTACTTGGGTTACATCAGTGAACAAAACAAACATCCCTATTCTCATGGAACTACGTACAAGTGGGATGATGTTTTCACTTTTTGGAAGACCTCAATCAGATGAGTCACATGAGGAAGATGAAGAAGTAGAAGGTACCAACAAGGAGGAATTGGCTCTCAAATTTATTTGATCAGGAGAGATAGTTGTAAGAGCAATGACATAAGCGTTAAGATACAAGGTCACGTGAGATGACGCGCCTATGTTGTGTCCATGTGTGGAACTTCACGGAACATGGAAACTTTCATAACAGCTATGAGCCTAATAGGCGGTGTGTGATTTAAGGACAATAGAAAAGTTTGCAATGTGGGGTCTGATAAATGTTCCAGGTAGTGATCCATTTTCTCCTAGAAAAGTTTGCAATGTGGGGTCTCCTGAATGTTCTTGTAGTGATCCATTTTCTCTGCTACCCTGCTAACCAGCAGCCTCCTTAAGGTACTGCCTGTGTCTCTGAAACCGGTGGGCCACCAACATTCGCGAGCAGGTCTTGTACACCCTCATTTACTCACTTGCTACCAGACACTGTAAGGGATATTTTAACATGGTACATACTTTGTACTGGAGCAAGTTTATAAGAAAAGACTCTATCCATGCATGGTGTGTTCCTTAAGCCCATTGTGTGTGTGGCATGTGTCGGTGCAGTTTGTTTCCTACTGCTGCAAAGGTGGACAGATAGACTCTGCATCCAGTAAGCAAAAATAATAGAGACGGAAGTGAAGGAAGGGACATACCCCACCAGACTTCAACCGTCTCACCCAGCCGGGCGAGGGCTGGAGTTTGCTTCCTGCCTTCCTCCCCAGGATCTGACCGTGCGGTCACTGAGTCGGGGTTGTAGGCGGCTCTGTCTCTGTCTTCTGTGCTAGAGGAAGGTTCAGCAGGTTATTTTCCACATGGCACTACTTAGCCTCATGTAGCCAGATAGTGTTTCAATCCAAAGGCATCCAGAGATGTCTATGAGGAAACATATAGTCTAGGAATTATGTAAACGAAATGTACAAGACTTTAGCCTTAAAATGAAGTACACTGGGAATTTCAATACATCTTAGCTCAGGCTCTCTTAACTATTTCATGCAATCCATTTATTTAAAAAACATGATTTTCCTTAACATATCACTGGAATAGTTTTATGTGCATCCATATCCAGTCCTTTTTCTTTCTGAATTAATTATTCTTGCTAGGTTGCAGGGAGGGGAGGAGGTCCCAAGCTGTCCTCAGGTGTAAAGGATACATTCCTGATTCTTGGCTTTGCTGGTTTTTTTTTTTTTTTTGGTCTTGTTCCCTTTCCAGCAAGTCCTGGCATTGAAATGCTGTGAGACTTCTCAATTCAGTTTGGTTTGGGGCCTTTCCTGTTCTGGAATTGCCAGATATTGTTGTCTGACATATCTTTGAACCTGAACTGAGCCAGAAAATTAGGGCCCTGGAATGAGAGTCCAAGTGAAAGAAGTGATTCCATGCAACCTGGCTGGGAGTCCAAGTGGCAAAGTCTCAACAACCTCACACGGGCCAGGTGGGTGCTTTTTGCCAGTGCATCCTCTTGAGATACAAGCTCAAAAATAGCAAACTTTAAGCAGATACTTTGAATGAAAAATGGCCTTAGTAATTTTATAAAACAAAGTATCAATGACATAAATGTCTCACATTTTCTCAGCACCTGGTATCTTTTAAGTGTATTTATGTATACATTTCTACGTGCTCCCAGAGCACTTGTACATTGTGGATTTATGCCTGAACACTGAGGGTTGGCCTGGTTCCATTTGTGTGTATGCAAGAAGCATCAGAAGTTAGACACAATTTGAATATACTCAAGACAAAAAATCATACATGCAATAAAACAGAAATTAGAAGAATCAGAAGGCGTGGCTTCTGCTAAAATTATCATAATCATTATCAGCAATTTTAGTCTAGGAGCTATACCTTCTTATGTCCATGCTGTACCTATCAGGCCAGGCCAGTATCAGCCACAAGGGGCCCCACGCTTGTTTAGGAAGCCTAGATATGGTCCACAAAGGACTCTTAGATATGGTTGGCAGACTGTGCTGCTCTGCAGTTTGCATATCCAACAGACCTGAGGGGAGTTAGTCACATCTGCCAACAGGCAGCTGAGAGAGGACTGTGGTTGGGCTTAGATGAGCACACTTAGCACCTTCTCTTAAATTTATCAAACAGATACATCATTCTTTCTCTCTTGAAGAGAAATGAATAAGGAGGTAGGGGGAAGCTAAATGGATTCCTTTTACTTCTCCCCCGCCCCCCTACCCTGAGAGGTGGTGGTTTAGTCACTAAGTCATGTCCAACTTTTGCGACCCCATGGACTGCAGCCTGCCAGGCTCCTCTGTCCATGGGATTTTCCAGGCAGGGATACTGGAGTGGGTTTCCATTTCCTTCTCCAGGGGATCTTCCTGACCCAGGGATTGAACCTGGCTCTCCTGCATTGCAGGCGGATTCTTTACTGACTGCAAATTTTCCCCTTTTATATAAACAGGAGGAATGGTAAATACATAACCTACATTGCTTTCAATTCAGTTCAGTTCAGTCACTCAGTTGTGTCTGACTCTTTGCGACCCCATGAATCGAAGCATGCCAGGCCTCCCTGTCCATCACCAACTCCCGGAGTTCACTCAGACTCACATCCATCGAGTCAGTGATGCCATCCAGCCATCTCATCCTCTG
>NW_011494957.1:459285-459734 GCF_000754665.1 Bison bison bison | reverse complement strand
TGCCCCCAATCCCTCCCAGCATCAGAGTCTTTTCCAATGAGTCAACTCTTCGCATGAGGTGGCCAAAGTACTGGAGTTTCAGCTTTAGCATCATTCCTTCCAAAGAACACCAAGGACTGATCTCCTTCAGAATGGACTGGTTGGATCTCCTTGCAGTCCAAGGGACTCTCAAGAGTCTTCTCCAACACCACAGTTCAAAAACATCAATTCCTCGGTGCTCAGCCTTCTTCACAGTCCAACTCTCACATCCATACATGATCACAGGAAAAACCAAAGCCTTGACTAGACGGACCTTTGTTGGCAAAGTAATGTCTCTGCTTTTCAATATGCTATCTAGGTTGGTCATAACTTTCCTCCCAAGGAGTAAGCGTCTTTTAATTTCATGGCTGCAGTCACCATCTGCAGTGATTTTGGAGCCCATAAAAATAAAGTCTGACACTGTTTCCATT
>NW_011494957.1:452683-459177 GCF_000754665.1 Bison bison bison | reverse complement strand
CAGGTTTCCATTGTTTCCCCATCTACTTCCCATGAAGTGATGGGACCAGATGCCATGATCTTCGTTTTCTGAATGTTGAGTTTTAAGCCAACTTTTTCACTCTCCTCTTTCACTTTCATTAAGAGGCTTTTTAGTTCTTTGCTTTCTGCCATAAGGGTGGTGTCATCTGCATATCTGAGGTTATTGATATTTCTCCCGGCAATCTTGATTCCAGCTTGTGCTTCTTTCAGCCCAGAGTTTCTCATGATGTACTCTGCATAGAAGTTAAATAAGCAGGGTGACAATATACAGCCTTGACATACTCCTTTTCCTATTTGGAACCAGTCTGTTGTTCCATGTCCAGGTCTAACTGTTGCTTCCTGACCTGCATACAGATTTCTCAAGAGGCCAGTGAGGTGGTCTGGTATTCCCATCTCTTTCAGAATTTTCCACAGTTTATTGTGATCCACACAGTCAAAGGCTTTGGCATGGTCAATATGCTTTAGCAACCATATTTGTTTGGTAACTATGTATACTTGTTTACGTTAGCTGAGGTTACTTTGCTATATGATCATTAGTTCTATTAGTCAGCTTCAATAATTACGTTTGAATTTGTATTCTGAGTCACAGCAAGAATGTAGATTCAGTTACTAACTTTGTAAAGTATTATTTATAGTCAAGTCACATACTAGCCACATGATGTAGCAGCATAGATGGCCATTCAATACAATCTCATCTACCATTTCATTGTTTCTAGAAATCCCACCAAGAAAACCTATTCTTTCTTTATTTTTTTAACGATACTATCTTTTTGTTCAGGAAATTTGTTTTAATTTCTAACAAACTTTGTAAAGCTCCACAGTAGGATTGAGCATATAGTGTTTATCAGTATATTTCATCAGTGTCTCAAGTGAGTGAAATGTTACAAAATTAGTAGTATTTCTCAGATAACAAATTATTCTCCTTCAAAACAAGACTATGAGCCAAAGCTATCCTATAAACTTGAAAATCATTATTTCACTTCATGGATATTAATGTTTAATTTTTAGAAAACAACTGTGCATACACAATTAATTAAAACCCATTGTGACATTGCTGAGACATAAAAATAACCTGTTTAATAATTTTTCAAAGCTGCAAAGTGTGCTGTATTCTTGTATTACTTATAAAACATAATGTACTGTAATTAGATGATATGAATATAAATGAAATTAAGCAAAAATAGGAAAAAAAAGTCAAGGCTTCTTTGTATATTTTATTCATAAAATACAAGGATTTTTCATATTAGTATACACGAGAAATATTTGACTGCCAGTTTATATTGCCTTTCTCTGATAGTGAACTATTGATATAAGAGGGGTAACAGAAAAGGTTTAGTTTCAAATAAACTTTGGCACTGGCTGAAGCCTGAAGCTTAATATCAGAGAAGTGGTGGGGATGGTTTCATGAAGAATTTAAGAGCTGGGGCCAAGCATATTTAAAAGAAATCAGAAAGGTGATTCTTACTGACCATAGATAATAAAAAGTAATATTTATTGAGAATATACAGAATGTCATGTATTGTTCTAACATGTTATAAATGTTTAACCATTTTATTTGCATAAGAATGCTATAAGGTAGCAGCTAATATTAATTAATCCTATTTATATATGGAAAAAAGTGGAGATTCTAAGAGATGTTTCCCAGACTCCCTTAGTATATGGTGAAGTTAGGATTCAAACACCAGCAGTGTGACTAAAAGGAAAGAAGGGAGGCAGGCAAGGAGGGAAGCAGGGAGGGAGAGGAGGAGGGAGGAAAAAAGAAAAGGAAAGAAAATGAAATTAAGGACATAGGTTGGAAAGAGAGAAGAAAGACATTATTTGTACATTACATGATCCTACTGGTAGAATTCCCAAGAAATTAAAGGAAAAAAAAAAAAAGAACCAACTACTAGGAAGTTGTAGGATACATGATCAATACAAAACATACTTATTTTTCTATTTTCTAGTAATGAAAAATCTAAAAATAAAGTTAAGAAAACAATTCCATTCATAATAGCATCAAAAAGAATTTGAGGATAAACTTTAAAAAATAAGTGCAACTGAAAACAATACACTTTTACACTGAAAACAGTAAAATGCTGCTAAAATAAGTTAAACAAGATCTAAATAGATGGAGAAATAATATGCATTCACTGAATTAGAGTACTCAATATTACCAAGGTGTCAATTCTCCCAAAATTAATATACAAATTGAATGCAATTCTATCAGATTGCTAGCAGGGATTGTTTTTGTTCTCAAAATGAACATACTAACCCTAATATGCCTGTAAAAATGAAGGGCACCAGCCCACACCAGTCAGAATGGCCATCATTACAAAGTCTACAAATGAACTTACTTACAAAATAGTAGAGTCCCAGATGTAGAAAACACATTTATGGTTACCAGGGGATAAGGGGAGGGATGCGATGGGAGATTGGGACTGACATATACACACCACAGTATATAAAATAGGTGACTAATAAGAGCCTGCGGCATAGTACAGGGAACTCTACTCAATACCCTGTAATGGTCTGTATCAGAAAAGAATATAAAGAAGAGTGGGTGTATGTACATGTATAACTGATTCACTTTGTTGTACATCTGAACTAACACAACATTGTAAATCAACTATACTCTAATAAAAATTTCTTTTAAAGCCTACAAATAACAAATGCTGGAGAGGGTGTGGAGAAAAGGGAACCTTCATCCATCCTACTGTTGGTAGGAGTGCAAATCGATACAGCCTCTATGGAGAAAGGTATTGAGATTCTTCAAAAAACTACCAGTAGAGCTGCCATATGACCAGAAATCCCCCTCCTGGGCGTGTATCTGGACAAAAATATAATTCAGAAAGATACACGCACTAATGTTCACTGCAGCACTTTTTACAACAGCCCAAACATGGAAACAATCTAAATGTCCATTGATAAATGAATAAGGAAGCTGTGTATACACATGTACACACACAATGGAATATTCCTCAGCCATAAAAAACAGTGAAATAATGCCATCTGCAGCTTCATGGATGGACCCAGAGATTATCATACTTAGCAAAGGAATTCAGAATGAGAAAGACAAATGCCATATGATATCATTATATGTAGAATTTTAAAAAATAACACAAATGAACTTATCTGCAAAATACAAACAGACTCACAGACATAGAGAACAGACTTGTGGTTTGCTATACACTAGAAACTAATTCAATATTATAAATCAAGTATATTCTGATAAAAACACCTAAATTTTTTAAAAATTAAAATAAAAATTGTTTTTATATGTTGGATATCCAAGTGGCCTAGCTCTGTTGAAAAGATTACTCAATTCTGTATCTAGAAAATAAAAAGAAGATAACCAGATATTCTTTAAGATTTTTAGACTTGTTTCTCCTGAGACGCGTGAGGCCAGGCACTGTGGGGTATGTTCGTATCTGAACTGACTCTCTGCCTCTGCTATGCTAGGGAGTGGCCATAGTGACTTTAAGCAGAGAACTATTACAGCTAGTTTATACGCTGTTGGGAGAGGGAGAAGGGGACATGGATGCTGTGGGAGCGAGCAAATGATTATAGGAGGAGGTCTGAATATGTGAGAGGGGTGGCACCAGTGAGGAAGTGAAAGGTTTGTTACTAGACAGCACACACGGGTCCCTGTGCCACTGTAATGGAAGGAAGGGGATGCAGGGGCATCAGAACATATGGTGCTGGCAGGGACGGGGTCATTCTTTTTTGCCATCTTTTTATTTAGTGAAAGAGGAGGCAAGGTCATCGGCTCTAAGTGGATTGATGAGAGAAAAGTGTGGACGTGTGGATGTGTCTTCCAGGAGAATCAAACAGTAAACTGACTACGGAAATTTAGGAAAATTGCTCAGCCCTGGTGAAATCCTTACAGTTTGCTGTCATAAATTTAAAGCATGCCCAGTGAGCACAATAGAATGCTCGTGAAGCAGATGGGATTTGTGTAACTAGGTCTGCAGTGTTGCCATTCCAGTGTGATGGAGAGGAAAGAGAGCAAAGGAATTGAGGATGTGTGTAAGGAGTGGTCATTATGATGCTTATGAAACCCAAGTTCAGTAACAGAGGAAATGAGAAGGGGGTGGACATTGAAAAAAATATTGAATCACACAATATGACATTCATCGATAGAAAAATTGTCCTACTGTAATGACCTAGAAATTTGGACAAGAAACAATAAGCACTTTTAAAACGCAAAATTGTGCTCAGAAGATGCATAGACAATCCACAGAGGCCAAAAATGAAACGTGAGCTGAAACTAGAATTGTAAGATAGCATGAAACCAGGATACACTGTGGATATTTCAAAGCTGAGGCCTTAAGTTTCAAAGACCATATTTGGGAAGGAAAGAAAAGTTATTGTAGGGATTGAAACTTAGACCACCACCTGAAGATGGAAGCTTTCAGAGACTACATCTCACTGAGGAGTGAAAGGGGCAGCTGGCATGAATAAATAAATGAATTTAAAATATAATTTCTTCTTGTATTAGAAAAAAACATATAATAATCACTCAATATCAAGGGTAACATAAATATATTTTTAGGTCAACAAAACCAGAGATGTTTACTATTTATTTCAAGAAAACATATACCCCCAAAATATAACACACTAGAAAAATGGTGAAAAAAGTAAAATGGAAGGTAAACACAAGAAAAACTGCTGGATATACCAAAAGTAATAACATGCATGGCTGGGGCAGTTAAAATAGGATACAATTAAAATATTAAAAAGCAACAACAAAATTGTAAAGGAAAGTGACTGGAATTAAATGATTTTTATTTTTTAGAGAAAGGGTAAAGACTTTGATTAAATTTAAATCTTACTAAAATAAATGCATTGTTAAAATTTCAAAGATTGGATACGGTATAAGGCATTTCAAAGAGCACAGACAAAAAGACATTAAGAGTTTAATTAGAAACAGGGCAAAAGAGAAATGAGACACATATAAAAGGAACAAAGAAAAAGCACAAAAGTGAGTAGAAGTAAATCCAAATGTGTTAGTATTAACCTTAAATGTAGATGAATCAAACTGTTTTGGTAAGATTCAGTTATATATTGAAAAAATACGTGGCTTATGTCATTTCTAAGACACCCTTCTAAAATGAAGACAGATATTTTGAAAGTAGAAAGACTGAACAAAAATACATATATCATGCAAATATTAACTAAAAGAAATTACTATGGTAGCTACATTAAAATCAGACAATGTAGTTATTATAGTGAAAGGAGTTATTAAGGAAAAGGAGATTACTTTTTATTGTTGCTGTCCCTAAAAGTGAAGATGAGAGTATCAGTGAAGAGAAACACTGTGTAAACTTGGCAAGTATTTCAGACCAAGCCTTTAGAGGTACAGCAGGTAGAAATGTCCGATAGAAGCACAGAGGCACCAAAGTTTAGAAGAAGGGCTTGCATTAGTGAAGGAAGGCAAGGGGCCCTGCATCTGTCTTTCAAGCTCATAATCTTCAGAGGACTATACATGAATCATCATCCTTAGGGGATAAGCTAGATTCAGTTTAACCACAACTAAAAATAAATTCATATATGAGATTTTTAAAAAAGTGAACATAACATTATAATTTTGTGGGTTTTTTTTTTCAATCAGGATTGCTAAAATGACACACTGAAAGAAGAAACATTCTCAGAAAAGGGAAAGGCAGATTTACTAAAATAAACGTATACAACTGAAATTGTATAGAAACATGAATTTCAAGTTTTGAATGCTATTCGGATAGCAATACTGAATATACTTTCCTCAAGGCATTTTTGAGAGCTACATCTGGGTGTAAAAGAGACTTCAGATTTAAAAAGAAAATGGTGATTTATCTTAAAGTATTTTTAAATGCTTTCTTCTTGAACTAATAGAAAAATACAAACAGCCTTTTTAAGACACAATTGTTTATAATAGTCAGGACATGGAAGTAACCTAGATGTCCTTCAGCAGATGAATGGATAAGAAAGCTGTGGTACATACATACAATGGAGTATTACTCAGTCATTAAAAAGAATATATTTGAATCAGTTCTAATGAGGTGGATGAAACTGGAGCTGATTATACAGAGTGAAGTAAGCCAGAAAGAAAAACACCAATACAGTATACTAACACATATATATGGAATTTAGAAAGATGGTAACAATAACCCTGTATGCGAGACAGCAAAAGAGACACAGATGTATTGAACAGTCTTCTGGACTCTGTGGGGCGGGAATGATTTGGGAGAATGGCACTGAAACATGTATAATATCATATAAGAAACGAATTGCCAGTCCAGGTTCAGGATACAGGATACAGGATATAGGAAGCTTGGGGCTAGGGCACTGGGATGACCCAGAGGGATGGTATGGGGAGGGAAGTGGGAGGGGGGTTCAGGATTGGGAACACGTGTACACCCGTGGCGGATTCATGTTGATGTATGGCAAAACCAATACAATATTGTAAAGTAATTAGCCTCTAATTAAAATAAATAAATTTAAATAAAAAAAAAC
>NW_011494957.1:440993-452583 GCF_000754665.1 Bison bison bison | reverse complement strand
TTAATTAGATGTTCCTTAAATTCTTTCTAAAACAAAAAAAACTGATGGGTAAATGTCAAAAGAAACTAAAAAAGAATTGAATTCCCATACTTTATATTTTGCTTCATTTCATGTGTTATTTTTTTCTAGGTAGAGAGATTCAATTCAGTCAGTTCACTTGCTCAGTCATGTCCGACTCTTTGCGACCCCACGGACTGCAGCACACCAGGACTCCCTGTCCATCACCAACTCCCAGAGTTTACTCAAACTCATGTCCATCGAGTCGGTAATGCCATCCAACCATCTCATCCTCTGTTGTCCCCTTCTCCTCCTGCCTTCAATCTTTCCCAGCATCAGGGTCTTTTCCAATGAGTCAGTTCTTTGCATCAGGTGGCCAAAGTATTAAGAGTTTCAGCTTCAGCATCAGTCCTTCCAATGAGTATTCAGGACTGATTTCCTTTAGGATGGACTAGTTGGATCTTCTTGTAGTCCAAGGGACTCTCAAGAGTCTTCTCCAACACCACAGTTCAAAAGCATCAATTTGTTCTTGCCTGGAGAATCCCAGGGACAGGGGAGCCTGGTGGGCTGCTGTCTCTGGGGTCGCACAGAGTCTGACACGACTGAAGTGACTTAGCAGCAGCAGCAGCAGCTTTCTTTATAGTCCAACTCTCACATCCATACATGACTACTGGAAAAACCATAGCTTTGGATAGAGAACCTTTTTGTTTAAGGAATGTCTCTGCTTTTTAATATGCTGTCTAGGTTTTATTCTGTAAGACCACAATAAAAATGTTAAAAACTAAGCAAAATGAGCTTATGGTTGGTTAGGCAGTTTTCAGATTTCAGTTTATTAATTAATTCACCAGTGGTCTTTGATAATTATAAAATAGCTCAATATTTTTTGCTGAATTATGCATTAATAAATATTATTTTTTATTGCAGTGACCTTTAAGGCTTACCATTCTAAATGTAACCAAGAAACACAATGTAAGTTACCACATGGGAAATAACATAGCTAAAAGCATTAAAAAAATTTAAGTCTTTCAACTTAGGTGAACATAGCTCAAAAGGAAATTAATGCATTTGCTTGAAATGAGAGGCATTATCATTCATACTCAGGGGCATGATTTATTTCTGTTACTATTTAGTGAAGTATTAAAAGCCAGAGGGCCAAATAAATATTTTTCAACTTAGTCAATTATTATGTTGGTATCTGATTTCACATATAGTACTTCTTTAAAACTTTAAAAGTTCTTTATGTTCTTATTAAACATGGTTTAAGATTTAACTTAAAAAGTTCTATGACCCAAGTGCATGAGGTTGCTTCTGTGCTGTGCTTAGTCACTCAGTTCAGTTCAGTCGTTCAGTTGTGTCCAATTCTTTGTGACCCCATGAACTAGAGCACCCCAGGCCTCCCTGTCCATCACCAATTGCCAGAGTTTACTCAAACTCATGTCCGTTGAGTCAGTGATGCCACCCAACCATCTCATCCTCTGTCGTCTCCTTCTCCTCCTGCCCTCAATCTTTCCCAGCATCAGGGTCTTTTCAAATGAGCAGCTTTTCACATCAGGTAGCCAAAGTACTGGCGTTTCAGCTTCAACATCAGTCCTTCCAATGAACATTAAGGATGGATTTTTTTTAGGATGGACTGGTTGGATCTCCTTGCAGTCGCTCAGTTGTGCCCAACTTTTTGCGACCCCATGGACTGTAGCCCGCCAGGCTTCTCTGTCCATGGAATTCTCCAGGCAAGGATGCTGGAGTAGGTTGCCATTCCTTTCTCCAGGGGATCTTCCCAAGCCAGGGATCAAACCTGAGTCTTCTGCATTGCAGGCAGCTTCTTTACTGTCTGAACCACCAGGGAAGCCCTCTAAGTTGCTTCAGTCCTGTCCAACACTTTGTGACCCTGTGGACTGCCAGGCTCTTCTGTCCATAGGGATTCTCCAGGCAGTAATACTGGGAAGGGTTGCCATGTCCTCCTGCAGGAGATCTTCCCAACCCAGGAATAGAACCCACATCTCTTACATCTCCTGCATTGGCAGGCAGGTTCTTTACCGCAAGTGTCACCTGGTAAGCCCCCTCTATGACTCACAGTGCCACATTATCAGTACTTTAGATCAATATAACACTCTCAAAAATCTAAATACATTTTACTTCTTTACAACAAGTCTAGAAATTATCTTCTCCATGCAAGCAAACAAGACCAAAATTTACATTCTCTAAGAAGATTTTACTAACCAGATGAGAGCATTTTCCTGTATCTCTAATCCTTGGGCCAGAATAATACTTTTGATGTATTAACATATGTTGATTTTGCCCATGGCAAAATTACAGCAAGGTTGAATGTAGATTAAGAAAAACAAATTTCTTGATTTTATTTTTCTTAAAAACTCTAAGTTCTCAGACTTCCTTTTCTAATTAGGATTAGAATGTCTCAAGAGACAATTGCTCCCACCTTAAAATATCAATCCACTCCAGTATTCTTGCCTGGAGAATTTCATGGACAGAGGAACCTGGCGGGCAACAGTCCATGGGGTCACAAAGAGTCAGACATTACTGAATGACTAACACTAAAATACAAAAGTTAGATAACCTACCAGATGATAGATTTTGCTAACTATCAGGTAGTTCAAGCTAACCCAATTGATATCGAGAAAACAATAAACTCTAACCAGGTAAGAGAAGCCAACAGCTGGGATCATCTTTAAAGGAGCAACAATAAGAGCAGGGAAGTTCACTACATGTGGAGGTGAGGAGACACTAACAGAACTTCAGTGGGTGCGCGTGGATAAGCCTGACGGCCTGGAATCTCGGGGAGTACCCAGCCACAGAGGATATACAAGCCCACAACTGACATTCTCCTACAGACCAAACAAATTAATGAAGGTTGTTTACCACAGACTGGAAGCAGAGCAGAGGAAATGAAATAATGCCTCTCGGGATACATAGGCATTTTCCAAGTGTGATATAGTAGCCTGCTTAAAGAAGAGAGAAGGTCAAGAGACCTGAGAGAAATCCTTCAAGGCACACTAGGTCTTCACAGAAAACCAAGGTTGTGACAAAGGAGCTGAATTTCTGAAGGAAAAGTCCAGGACAAAATAGCACAAAGGACAGAAAGGGTAAATGCGATTAAGTATTATAAAGTTTTTACAATGGTTGTAAAATAGTATGAAATAGTATGTTACTTGAAATAACAGAATGTTTGAAATACAATATTAAAAAATACTATTCATATATAATATATAGTATTGAAATGCTATATACATAAAAAGATACATCTAAAAATCAGTTTGAGATGTAAAACTGAATACAAAAATATCAGAGTCATCTAAATGATTCAAAAAAGAAAGAACAAAGAAGGAAAGGATAAATGGAATTTTAAGAGAAAAGTTAGACTTAAATACAGTAATATTAACATCATTTAAATGTAAATGGACCAAATATTTCCTTTGGGATTTCCAGGCTCAACAAAAATACAAAAGTTAAATTAATGATATTTATAAGAAAAATATTTAAATGTAGAAATGTGGCAAACAGAATCCTAAAATGGTCCTGTGATTCCTGTCTGCTGTTGTTCAGACCCTTATGTGATCCATTCTCCTTGACTGTGGGGGATGGTGTGATTTGCTTGCAAACCGCAGTGCACAGCAACAATGCTGCAGCACACGTCTAAATAACCCATAAGGCGGATGTGGACTCGACAGGAATGCCAGTGTAACACCCCATGTGGTCTACTGGTAAAAGGAGTCACACAGTCATAAAAAGGACACCAAAAACTATAATGTGATTACACTGAATGGATGAAAGACATGCTTGTCTTTGTTTGTGTGTGATTGTGTTTATCTTTCCACTGTAGTAAGTCAGTAGATTATGTTTTTATTGAGAAATCAAATAACATTAGTATATTCATGTTAAGTTGGTTCCCTTGGCTTTTTCTGCAAGTATTGGGAACTGTTCTTTAAAACTATGTACATGTAGAACTTTGATAAGATATTGCATTAGTATATCAGTATTATAGTAGAATGTACACAATCATTAAATACTTCTGAAGGACAGTATTAATGGCATATATATATATATATGAATGCACATACACATTTGGCTTTAGTAAAACACCAGAGTAATATACATTAAAAAAAATAACATGAAAAAAATTTTAAAAAATGTATTGTGGTTATTCTGAGTAATACTCTTTTCTGTAGCCTCTGGATTTTTACTAATGGACAATTTTTAAATCACTTTTGGGTTTCCTATTTGTTTGTCAGGGTTTGCATATTTCTAAATAAGCACACACTCACATGCATACACACACACACACACACACTCACCACTCTGATTTAGGAATCTAAACCAGTTTCTATCCATAGCAAGGGAAGGTGACTGATGCAATCCTCAGCAGAACTGCAGAGAGGAGATTTGATTTTAAAGCACTGAGAGTCAGGTCTCAGAGGGGAAGTACAGTCTCTGTGTCACTGAGCGAGACCGCACATGGGGGACACACAAAGACGTCCAGGCTGGTCTAAAAAGAAGAGCCCAAAGACATACAGATGGCCAACAAATACATTAAAAGATGCCCAACACCGCTCATTACTAAAGAAATGCAAATCAAAACTATAATAAGGTATCACCTCACTCCAGTCAGAATAGCCATCATCAAAAAGTCTACAAACAGTAAGTGATATTGAGGATGTTGAAAAAAAGGACCTCACTGCACTGTTAGTAGGACTGTAGATTGATGCAACCACCATGAAGAACAGTATGGAGGGTCCCTAAGAAACTAGGAATAAAACCACCACGTGAACCAGCCAATCCCACCAGCGGGCATATACCCTGAGAAAACCGTAATTCAAAAAGACACGTGAACCCCAGTGTTCATCACAGGACTTATTTACAATAGTGAGGACATGGAAGTAATCTAAATGCCCACCCACAGGGGAGTGGATAATGAGGTTGTGGTACATATATACAATGGAATATTATCCATAAAAGGAATGCAATTGGGCCATTTTTAGTGATGTGGATGAACCTAGAGTCTGTCACAGAGTGAAATAAATCAGAATTAGAAAAACAAATATCATATATTAGCATATAGATATATATGGAATCTAGAAAAATGGTCCTGATGAACATATTTTCAGGGCAGGAGTGGAGACCCAGATGTAGAGAGACTTGTGGACACAGAGGGGAAGGAGTGGGTGGGACGAATTAAGAGAATAGCACTGACTTACATGCATTGCCATGTGTGAAATAGATAGATAGCCACAGGAAGCTGTTGTGTAGCATGGGAGCTTAGCTTGGTGCTTAGTGGTATCCTAGAGGGGTGGGACTGTGGGATGGGAGAGGGAGATCCAAGTCGGGGGATATATATACACATTTAGCTGATTTAGGCTTCCCAGATGGCTAAGTAGTAAAGAATCCACCTGCCACTGAAGGAGATGTAGGAGATGAGTGTTTGATCCCTGGGTTGGAAAAGTCCCCTGGAGCAGGAAATGGCAACCCACTCCAGTACTCTTGCCTGGAAAATCCCATGGAAGAGGATTCTGGTGGGCTACCATCTATGGGGTCATAAAGAGTCGGACACGACTGAACATACATAGCTGATTCTCACTGTTGTACAGCAGAAACTAACATAATATTTTAAAGTAATTATATTCCAATATTAAAAGATAAAAAAAAAAAAGAGTCCAAGAAAGACAAGGGAGTTCAGACAATATATTTGGCAAACAGCTTCAGCCAATTCAGACCCAACTGCACAAGCTCCTATCCATGGTGTGCTGAAAGTCATCAATAATCTGTAAAACAGAATAATTTTATAAAACAGAATTCTGTTATCAGGGGCTACTTTTATGTTCATTACTGATTTTCTTGAAAACAAAGAGCAAGTGACTCTATTCTCGACACAACAAGCATCGTTTAAGCATAACCCTGACTTTCATATGTGAGGGAAAAAAATCAAAAGATTATTTTCAAAGTGCTAAAGCACAAATTTTTTTGTTGTAGTCTTATGAACAGAAATATTTGCTATTGTAATTGTTTTTGTTGCTATATTTCCCTCTGGAGAGATCCAAGAATATAATACATACTATGTTTAATGGCAGAAGTCTCCAAGAAAGACATTAAAAGTAGGTACCACGAGACCTGAGAGGAGGAGGTGAAGAGGTTACCAGCAGTAGGATTAAAAGAACCGGAAGACACTTAAACCATTGTCGAGAATCATTCATTGCTGGGTCAAAAAGGAATCGGTTCTTGGAAGTCTGTTTTAAAAATAACTCATTGGTCAATAATCATTCTGATAATCTTTTTATTCCTTTCAAACCAGAAAGAGCAACTGATCGCTCTTAACTACTTAAGGTTTTTAGCAATGGAAACTAGAACAGCCTCCTTTTCATTTGTTGCTCTGAAGAGGCAATTCTGAAGCAAGAGCAAGAACTTGGTTTTTGTCTTATGTTCATGAAACGTTTTCTACAGAGTGAAATTAACTCAGAAGTTTGTCAAACAGCAATTCTCACTGCAACCCTGACGTAAATGAATATGTGGTATGCCTGACAGCTACACTGAATTCCACTAGTCCTCACACCACTCGCCATTTAAAAAGACAACATCTGACCGTTTCTTGGAGTGATGGCAAATTCCATTTGGACACCTGTGAGCCAGATGTGTGTAGCTACACATGCGGCCTGTTATTCTGCCTGCAATATTTACCACAAGCCACTTCTCCCCTTTGGCTGAATTGAGAGAGCCATCAGAAGGCACTACAACTCAAACGTTTTTTCTCATTACTCTTTTATCTTGTCATTCACATGTTTTCAGTTTTCCTTCTAACTCTATTTTTACATAACATCTCTTATTCCAAATCCACAAGTCATTTCTTTTTCCCTTACTTAACAGATTGAGAACTGGGGATTAATTGTGGCATTTAACATTTACTTTTATTTTTAAGATGTATGCAGTGATTAATGGAAGGGTATTACGCTTCATTTTCCCATTGGATCAATCATAGGCAAAAGAACAAATAGACCTTTTGAAGTCCTAGTGAATCTACTCCAAATCCATTGAAAGTATTAGACCACATCTATTTTTAAACATTATTTAATATAATCGATTTTTCATGTTAAATGAGGGGTTGTTCTTTCTCACAAGTCTGGAAGGAAAAGTCACAGAGCAGATGGACATTAAAAAATGGAAAGATCAAAGGGTGACATCATTGGGACTCAAGGTCCGGGAGTGGAGATCCAGGTGGACACCAGAAGGATAAAGTTAATATATTTTGCTGCTACCAAAAGGCAAGAAGACCAGAGCAAACACAGCTACATATGCAGAAATCCTCTATCAGCTGTTGGCAATTTGCTTGGATTATCCCAAATGGCTTGCTTAAATCCATGTCATATAATATTACCACATGAATTCATGGTAGTCCTTGTACCAAATCAATGTGCAAAGTTTTAAAATGAGCTGTGAATCTCATGTCAAAAGTATTTAGGTAATATTACTGGGTTAAGTCCCTTATAGATTACCAAGAACTAATTTTAGCACTATGTAATTCCATGGGTTTCATTTTCAGTATAAAAAGTTGAATTTATTATTTACACAATAATAGCTTTAAAAAAAATCTTTTATTGAACACAATGTCAGGAACTAGTTTAAGTACTTAACACGCATTTTGTCTCTTAACTTTCACAACAGGTTTACATGCAAGGTACTAATGTTATACTGATTTTGAAGATATGGGGAAGACTGAAAATTTAAGTCATTTCCTAAGCTAGTCCAGCCAGCAAATTGTGACCCTGAAACCTAGGCTGTTCGCTTCTGGAATACCTGCAACCACACATGAAGGATTTGGAGTAGTACTGTAACTTAATGACATTTTCATGAAATTCGTCTTATTAGTAGGTAGAAGTTGTGCTTCTTGATGATCATTATATACACATTTCATCAAACTTGTATTTGACCAAGTAGAAAAGTAGATTGTCTCCAGGTTCTTTGGACATATTATTCTATTTTTCTTCACTATAATATCAATAATATCTTGCTAGATTTAAATTCCGATGCTTCCACTATCATGGGTTAGAGCCACTAAACTAAGAAAGGTCACCAAGTCCCTTCATTTCTGAGAAATGTAATTTAACTAAAGAAATTAATTAGTGAAATCCACATGTATGTTCATAATTCATTGTACATTGCAACAATACACACAGATGGACTTTATACAAGTAAATTCTGATATATTAATAATGGAAGTAGAAATTAGAATTTTTTAATCACTTCACTCAATTATTGAACTATCTTCATATATACTGTATTTTATTTTAAGTTTAAACAGGATCCTTTCTGTGCCAAATAAAAGTAAAAATAAAAATAATTTCAGATGAGCAATCATTCTTCAATTATATGTCATCATACTGCCTCTCATGTGGTACTTATAAATCTAACAAAATAAGTACTACATACTTCAAACAAACAGATATTCTTTGAAACTCAGGGCTAATAGTATATAAGAGGCACACGAGAAGCTGGGAACAGTCCTCAGGGTTTCAGATTTAGTAGGACTAGAATGGGATCTAGGAATTAGTATTTCTAGCAAATACCCAGGTGATGAAGCCACTGCTGGTTTGGGACCATACCTTGAGAATCACTGGTTTAGAGTACTGGGAAAACTCCATCATCTAAGGGGAAGTCTCTAGCCTTGGATCTTATCTCCCCTCTAATGATCCCCATAGTTTTTGTTTTCATTTTTATTTGGTCTCTTCCAGCACCTTTTTTCCTCCTCAAATCTCATTGATTCACCTCTTACTGTTGCTTTAGGAGATGTATCTTGTCACCCATTTGGTCCCATCTTTTTCCTGTATTGGCAGTGTATTAATTACCGGATGGGGGAAAATCCTCACTTTAGACTAACCTCAGGATAAAACAGCCACAATCAGACCCTGCCAAATTCAAACTCACACATTCTCAATAAAGCCTCAACCTGGAAACTTGGTCAGACCCCCCTCCTCTACCCTTTCCTTGTTCCTCGTACTCTTTCTCTATTGCACATACCATGATTCTAAATGATGTGTTTCAGTGGTCATTTTATTTCTGAGTTCCTCCCATTAAGCCTGTGAAGCCCAGGAAGGCAAGACTCCTATCTGGTTTTATTTATTATTGAACCCCTAGAGCCTGACAATTAACACTCAACGTACACTGAAGGCCCTGACTGAAGGCCCTGTTGATATTGTACAAGGATCTCTTAGAATGGGAAGCATGGAAATAGGGATGCATTTTTTTTACTGCATACTTTCATAAGCTTACATAATCTCTTAAACCATGCCAATACACATACTGAAAATCTGGGACAAGCACACACATTTAGGAAGCTATTCTCATTAACAAATATAGCATCGCATCACGACTGCAGCTGAAAATGCTCCTTGATGAGAAGAATCAATTATGTTTTCTTACCTGCCTCTTCTGCATGGTCTCCCTTAGACCTGTACTGCTGCTAAGTCACTTCAGTCATGTCCGACTCTGTGTGACCCCGTAGATGGCAGCCCACCAGGCTTCCCCATCCAGGGGACTTTCCAGGCAAGAGCACTGGAGTGGGTTGCCATTTCCCTCTCCAATGCATGAAAGTGAAAAGTGAAAGTGAAGTCACTCAGTCGTATCTGACTCTTCGCGACCCCATGGACTGCAGCCTACCAGGCTCCTCCATCCATGGGATTTTCTAGGCAAGAGTACTGGAGTGGGGTGCCATTGCCTTCTCCTTTAGACCTGTATTAACCCCTTAAGATTTATGTGAATTCCATTTTCCTGACTTCCTTGTTTCCCACCTGAGTTACTGGATTTGAGCTGTGGATGTAACTTCTTTTTCTGCTTCCTTTATTATATCGGGGCATTTATCACTAAGGCTTTCTAGCTAATTTTTCCAAGTTTCTCTATTCTAAGTTTTATACTATTGTCTTTCATTTATATTTCCCTTGATGATTTACTTTTTTTCTTTGTCTTCTACTTAATAAGCATGCATCCTTGAGCTGTCAAGGCCTTCTCAAGAGTCTTCTCCTTCCAAGAGAAACGGGGCAATGTGCAAAATGCCAGGGATGTAAGATGATACTTTGCCATTAGCAAACTTTAGGAAAATTCTTAAAGAGACGGGAATACCAGACCACCTGACCTGTCTCCTGAGAAACCTGTATGCAGGTCAGAAAGCAACAGTTAGAACTGGACATGGAACAACAGACTGGTTCCAAATTGGGAAAGGAGTATGTCAAGGCTGTATATTGTTACCCTGCTTATTTAACTTATGTGTAGAGTACATCATGCGAAATGCTGGGCTGTATGAAGCACAGCTGGAATCAAGATTGCTAAGAGAAATATCAATAACCTCAGATATGCAGATGACATCACCCATATGGCAGAAAGCAAAGAAGAACTAAAGGGCCTCTTGATGAAAGTGAAAGAGGATAGTGAAAAGGTTGGCTTGAAGCTCAACATTCAGAAAACTAAGATAGTGGCATCTGATCCCTTCTCTCCATGGTAAATATATGGGGAAACAGTGGAAACAGTGTCAGACTTTATTTTCTTGGGCTCCAAAATCAGTGCAGATAGTGACTGCAGCCATGAAATTAAAAGACTCTTACTCTTTGGAAGAAAAGATATGGCCAACCTAGACAACATATTAAAAAGCAGAGACATTACTTTGCCAACAAAGTTTCCTCTAGTCAAAGCTGTGGTTTTTCCAGTAGTCATGTATGGATATGAGAGTTGGACTATAAAGAAAGCTAAGCATTGAAGAATTGATGCTTTTGAACTATGGTGTAGGACAAGACTCTTGAGAGTCCCTTGGACTGCAAGGAGATCCTATCAGTCAATCCTAAAGGAAATCAGTCCTGAATATTCATCAGAAGTACTGATGCTGAAGCTTTGGCCCCCTGATGCAAAGAACTGATTCATTTGAAAAGACCCTGAAGCTGGGAAAGATTGAAGGCAGGAGGAGAAGGCAATGACAGAGGATGAGATGGTTTGATAGCACCACCGACTCTATGGCCATGAGTTTCAATAAACTCTGGGAGTTGGTGATGGACAAGGAACTCTGGTGTGCTGCAGTCCATGGCGTCACAGAGTTGGACACAACTGAGTGACTAAACTGAGCTAAGATGATTCGTAAGTTGGTAAAAATCCAATAGTGAGTTTAGATCTCAATGCAGAAGATGACCTTTCATACCAAATATACAGGTGTTCCCAAGCTGCAATGAACAATTGTTTAATCCTTATGAAAAACTCCCTCTCTCCTTTAATGGCCTACATTTTCTAACTTTCTACTAGTCAGAACTGGGAGTAAGTGATGTTTTAAATTTATTTTTCTCCATCTTATGTAATGATTCTTGTGGAAGACTCCCAATTAAGTGCTCCACTTTGTAAAATAGCCAGAGAAAGTGAAAGTGAAAGTCACTCAGTCGAGTCCAACTCTTTGTGACACTATGGACTATACAGTCCAAGGAATTCCCCAGGGCAGAATACTGGAGTGGGTAGCCTTTCCCTTCTCCAGGGGATCTTCGCAACCCAGGGATCAAATCCATGTCTCCCGCATTGCAGGTGGATTTTTACCAGCTGAGCCACAAGGGAAGCCCAAATAACCAGA